>NW_018404042.1:315698-344167 GCF_002113885.1 Mizuhopecten yessoensis
GTAGCCCTTCACCCTAGCATGCTACTGACCAAATATCATCTCCCTGGGCAGTTTGGTTATTGAGAAGAAGTTTTTTAAAGTTTTTAACATATTTGACCCCTGTGACCTTGAAAATAGATGAAGGTCATTTATTTGAACAAACTTGGTAGCCCTTCATCCCAGTTTGCTTCTGGCCAAATATCATCACCCTAGGCCTTTCGGTTATTAAGAAGAAGTCGTTTAAAGTAAAATATTGACGCCGGACGACGGACGGACGACGGACGGACGACGGACAGACGGACGGACGGACGACGGACGGACGACGGACGCTGCACCACGGCATAAGCTCACTTGGCACTTCGTGCCAGGTGAGCTAATAAATGCTCATTTTCGACAATTTAAGTGTTTGTTATTTTATCGACAAAAAACATAGCAGAGTATAACCTGTGTGTGCTGTTTGGTTTAATGCAGACTAAACACGATAATATAAATATTAAGTACATGAAAATCAAGTACAATGTATATGGAGGTAATTAGGTCAGAGTTAAAACACCTGTCATTGAAATTGTTCCAATTGCAGATTTTAAACACAAGATTGTTTAGTGTTCAAAATCTACTACATTGCCAGAATATACAGCCCCTGAAATAGAGGGTGCATTTGACATAGGGCAAAAGCATAGCACTATATAAATGGACGGACAAGAGTTGTTCATTTATGAAATAAGGTTGGACCTAGTAATCAGATGCTGCTCTCGGGCGAGCCTTGACAAAGCCTTTGTAGGCATGCATAAACACTCGCAGGTCAGTCAGGATTTCAACCTGAAAATTTTACATTTAAAAACAGACAAACCGGTTGTTCCGACTAAACCTACATTGCAGTATTTTTTTCTTCCGTACCAAACGTAAGAGCATCTCTCCCTTCATAATGTCCATGAAACGATGAAGAAAATTGAAGTCATCCCCTTGCAGTTTATATATGGCATTACAATGTAACTAATTTTTACCCCTGCAGTGCCAAATTCTCCCGTCCATCCCCTTGCAGTTTATATATGGCATTACAATGTAACTGATTTTTACCCCTGCAGTGCCGAATTCTCCCGTCCTTCACTAATTTGTCTCTAATTTAGCCGTTATTTCCATCAACCCCTGTAGTGTAGAATTCTCCCGTCCTTCACTGATTTGTCTCTCATTCAGCCGTTATTTCCATCAACCCCCTGCAGTGTAGAATTCTCCTGTCCTTCACTAATTTGTCTCTCATTCAGCCGTTATTTCCATCAATCCCTGTAGTGTAGATTTCTCCTGACTTTCAATAATTTGTGTCTCATTCAGCCGTTATTTCCATCAACCCCCTGCAGTGCAGAATTCTCCCGTCCTTCAATGATTTGTTTCTCATTTAGCCGTTATTTCCATCAATCCCTGTAGTGTAGAATTCTCCTGTCCTTCACTAATTTGTCTCTCATTCAGCCGTTATTTCCATCAATCCCTGTTGTGTAGATTTCTCCTGACCTTCAATGATTTGGGTCTCATTCAGCCGTTATTTCCATCAACCCCTGCAGTGTAGAATTATCCTGTCCTTCACTAATTTGCCTCTCATTTACCCGTTATTTCCATTAACCCATGTAGTCTAGAATTCTCCTGTCCTTCACTAATTTGCCACTCATTTAGCCGTTATTTCCATCAACCCCTGCAGTGTAGAATTCTCCTGTCCTTCACTAATTTGCCTCTCATTTAGCCGTTATTTCCATCAACCCCTGCAATGTAGAATTATCCTGTCCTTCACTAATTTGCCTCTCATTTAGCCGTTATTTCCATTAACCCATGTAATCTAGAATTCTCCTGTCCTTCACTAATTTGCAACTCATTTAGCCGTTATTTCCATTAACTCTGTAGTGTAGAATTCTCCTGTCCTTCAATGATTTGCCTCTAATTTAGCCGTTATTTCCATCAACCCCTGCAGTGTAGAATTCTCGTCCTTCACTAATTTGCCTCTCATTTAGCCGTTATTTTCATCAACCCCTGCAGTGTAGAATTATCCTGTCCTTCACTAATTTGCCTCTCATTTAGCCGTTATTTCCATTAACTCTGTAGTGTAGAATTCTCCTGTCCTTCACTAATTTGCATCTCATTTAGCCGTTATTTCCATTAACTCTGTAGTGTAGAATTCTCCTGTCCTTCACTAATTTGTCTCTCATTCACGCGTTATTTCCATCAATCTCTGCAGTGAAGATTTCTCCTGTCCTTCAATTATTTGTCTCTAATTTAGCCGTTATTTCCATCAATCCCTGCAGTGAAGATTTCTCCTGTCTTTCAATGATTTGTGTCTCATTTAGCTGTTATTTCAATCAACCCATGTAGTCTAGAATTCTCCTGTCCTTCACTGATTTGCCTCTCATTTAACCGTTCTTTCGATCAACCCCTGTAGTGTCGAATTATCCTGTCCTTCACTGATTTGCCTCTCATTTTGCCATTATTTCAATCAACCCCTGTAGTCTAGAATTCTCCTGTCCTTCACTAATTTGCCTCTCATTTAGCCGTTAGTTCCATTAACCCATGAAGTGTCAAATTCTCCTGTCCTTCACTGATTTGCTTCTCATTTAGCCGTTATTTCCATCAACCCCTGCATTGTAGAATTCTCCTGTCCTTCAATTATTTGCCTCTAATTTAGCCGCTAAACTTTGCAGGGTAGAATTCTCTCGTCTCTCACCAATTTGTCTTTCGTTTTCGCCGTTGATTCCTGTCAACCCTTGCAGTGTGACATCATAATGAAAACAACTGAGTGACAACACATATAACTAGATGATGTCGTAGAAAGCTAGACGTCAGTGCAGAAAAACATCCATTTTAGGGGCGGGAGAAAATAACCACTCCCTATTGATGACAAATGTCAGTCCTTGGACAAAGATTCTTGAATATTAAACCTGGCAAGCCTTGAGTTTACATATTGTGATTCAAGAATCTTACCCTTAAGGAAGACAAAGATGATGTCCATCTAAAATAGCCATGTGTCTACACACGGACATTTTAAACTGTTTAAAACACAGCAATGGTTCGGTTCACTCTTTTAAAAATCTAAAATTTAATCCTGAGGGTTGACATTTCCTTTGTATTATTCATGAATGATAATTGTTCTACTTTCAGAACTTTCAGACATAGAAATAATTCTCACAAAAAATCTTCAATTCTTGTCTTTAATAATTTTGTTGTTCACCAATATTGTAAATTGTTTCAAATCATTTGTTAAATTGCATGTTTATGTTAAAATAAACATTCAGCTGATTTTCCTGTGTTTGTCATTTTATCGGCTCACTTGGTCAAAAGGTGAGCTTATGCTTCACTCTTCCATCTGTCTGTTGTCTGTCCAATAATTTCTTAAAACAATCTCTTCTTCTTAACCACTGATTGGAATTTGACTCGAAGAATCCCCAAGTGGTACAAAGGGAGGGGCTGACCCCCAAGGCGGGTTAAAAAATTGTTATTTTCCATATTGTTTAAAGTGCCTTTTTTCTCTGGAACCAAGTGATGGATATCAACCATATTTGATTGAAAGCATTCTGAGTTGGTAAGGATTCAAAACTTTACAAATGGATGGGCTGACCCAACCCCTAAGGACAATAATTTTGAAATGGTTGAAATCCCCTTGATAGGCATCAAGATATAAACACAGTCATGATATTGAGTTTGACACTTGGGACTGGCCCCACCCCTGAAGAATTAAGTTTTAGACCGTAAGTTTGAAATGGTTGTGATCTCCAACCAATGACCACATATACCACTGCTTGGCATACAGATCTAGGTGAGCGTTACAGGCCCTCTGGGCCTCTTGTTTCATTGACTCACTAGTGACTGTAAGATACTCATGGTCTGTTGAGAACAAGGTAAGGTCAAGGGTCAAGATTATAATGTCACGCAACTTGTACACAAAAAGGTGCATTGGAATGTTAAGGTGTTTAGCCCTTAAACTAACTGACTAAAATGCAAAAAGGTAAGGTAAATTGTGAAAGTTACAATGATGTAAAACATGCTGTTTTAACAAGGCAAAAGGGTAATTGAAGTTAATGACCGTAGCTGTATTAAGGTCCATGACTGACTATAACCAGTTGTATGACTCATTCACCCCTGAAATTTCATAATGAACTATTCCAACCATTGAATTTGCAGAGTTTAAATGTATTATCAGGGATGAATGTGTAAATACCCAGTACCACCTCATGGTGAAGTGTTAAATGATTTTGATGACAATACATGACATTTATACAAAGAAAACGAAAAAAACAATAAGCATTTTGATTTTATTTATAAAACAACAACTTATTAATTCTCCAAAAATATACATCTGTACACAAATATCACCAATTTAAATAGAATATAGGTTTATAATAGGCATATGACTACAGTTTTAAACACTTAGTTTGGAATTGAGCACAGTTACTGACAGAACTAAATATACCGCGATGTTACAATAATTTCACAGTTAAAGTAGGGGCAGGAAGTCAAGAAAGAAATTCTCCAATAATTTTCTCCTGTATATCACAGTGTTTCAGGGGGGAAGCAGATGACTTCAAACGTAATTGTTTGATATACATTTCCAACGTGATCCTAAATCAAAGTGTTTAAGCAATATGCCACAGGTCGACACTTTACATACTGTTTGGAATAATGGATACCATGGCAGCATGTATTAAGGAAAACTGTCAAAAATGTTTCCAGAAAGCTTTCAGTTCATAGTGAACAGTTTTCTTTCATAGAACAATTATAAAATGAGATATGTTTCTAGGGAATATGAAATAAACAAATATTGAAGTAAATAAAGCAATGGTGTTGTTTTGCCAGGCAAACAAACCAGTTATTTGCTAATGTTTGTTTACAAAATTTGTATTCTGAAATTTAACCCTTTCACCCCTATGTAACATTAGTAGACTCTATCATGCAATGATCTGGATGAGTCCATTATGGTCTACAGTGTTGAAAGGGTTAACGTAAAGGGTACAACAATATATTTGATTATGAACGTTTTCAAAACAAATATTTCATAAAAATCATATGATGCCATGCATTCATTTGACATAATTATAGTTGTTCAAAACTTGAATGTTTGAAACTAGAAATAAAAATAAAAACTGAACTGCGGGGCGGGATTTATAATGGTAACCTTTACATTAGCCAATACTTAATTAATTTTGCTAGAAAGGAATTATACTAGCACAGATGTTATACTAGATGGACTAAAAAGCATATATAAAACTTGATAGGAAGAAGCAACTGTAAGCCATATAAGCTGCTTTAAGTTGCTTCATCTTCTAAATAGACTTAATGGCCTAATATCATCATCCTGGGCCTTCTGGTTATTTAGAAGAAGTTGTTTGAAGATAATTCTTTTTAATTTGGTCCGAGTGACCTTGAAAATTTGTCAAGGTCGATCATTTAAGCATACTTTGTAGCCCTTCATCAAAGATTGTCAAATACCATCACCATAGGCCTTTTGGCTATTGAGAAAAAGATGTTTAAAAGCAAGGAACTAAATATACTTTATTAGGGTTTAAGAACAAATTTTAACCTACTTTACTGGATTTTTTTCCAGATTTGTTCAAAAAGTTAATTTAGGCATTTTAACCCTTTATACCATTACCAAGAAATAATCTGAAAACATTTACATAACAGTCATAGCGTTGTACACAAACAACAAACAGGATTTTACATAATAACAAAGACTCTTTCAAATTTATTTTTTTATAAAATACTACACAACCTCCTATATCAAACGACATTAGTGTATGTTGCATTTGTAACTTAAACTATATGCTATGATTCTGTCAAATTGATTTCATTGCAGTTTTGTATCTGATATGATAAAATTATTAAACATTTAAAATAATGACAGCTCACCAGTCAGATCACCTGTGTACCAGATCCTACAGAGCAACCGTCATAGCTCTTATTCTGATGGTATTGTCATCGTATAGTGTTGAAAAACGGGATTCCTCGGGTACAACAGGTCCATGCAGTTGCAGGGTGGAAATTTAAAAAAGAAACATGAGAAAGCTAACAATGCACTGATCATTAGAGTCGTACAGGTAAATGTACTCTGAAAGATAACCCTAGGTTATCATTTCAACAAGAGTTCCATAAGGCGGAACAATATACACCCATCCAATGTCAATCTGACCTACTCAAAATACTTCTGATGCATTATTGTATCTAAATGAAGGAAATATATGGAAAAAAACAACATTTATACTTAACTCAGTAAAATTGAGAAGTATTCGTTGAATGTAGTGAAAGGAATAAACATACCTTTATCAAATTAAACTGAAGGAATATGAACTTTTCATAAATCCTTTATTATCTTCGAAAAATATAATTTGAAATTTTCTGTCTTCTGTATTAAATAAAATGTTGATGCCCTTAAGGTGTTTAAACTCGTGTCATTTATGATATAAATAAATGTATGGTAACAATATCAGGGGTAAATGGAGTGAACGTGCCTACTCCAGATGATTGTCGATCGTCTTTGATTTTGAGAGACACTGTAAAGTTAGACTACTCTGGGCCAACATCACATTCAGTAGTAATGTTCTGGAACGTTTTATTAAAACACGACCTATTTCCTCATAACTCAATATCACAGGAAATGTGAGGAGTCATTTCTGAATCGACACCCCAAGTCAAGGTCACCTCTTGATCAAAACACTGAGTCAATTGTTCGTCACCGGAACAGACAATATTTGTCAAAAACGTGTTGATACTTGCGTCACATATGATCACTGAGTCCTGAATCAACACGTAAAAAGACAGGACGTCAATCTTCTCTCCGCTTTCCTCTGGTCACATACCGAGATGAGGAGCAGCTAATCACGCCTCATCTGAAACAAACGGCTGGAAATAAGTGTCTACGTATTAAACAACAAGAGGCCCAATGGGTCTGTATCACTGGCCAAAGTCACTGATAAATACATGTTTCTTGTGTGACCTTCAGATCAGGTCAAATTTGAATTTATTTAAACTTGGCAATAAACAAGCTTTAACACTACATGTTTAAAAGGTTCTAAAATACAAATCTTCTGTTAATTTAAATTGTTGGTCAAGGTCATTGATGGGAACAAACTTGATTACACTTCATCAATGTTCCCTTCTTAATTTGCAGTATACAATAAACTTTTGGAGCATTCTGAAGTAGTTTAAATGTTATTTACATACGACATACTGTATTTAACACGTGACCTTGAATGTGGGTCAAGGTTATTTTTGGTAACACACTAAATAATCCTTCATCCAATTATTGTACAGTTAATTTCACGATCTTTAGACTACTGGTTTGTTTAAGGATTTTAACATATTTCAACCCTGTAACCTTATAAAGTTGGTCAATGCCATTTACTTGATTAAAATATGATATCATTTAATCCCAGCATGCTACAAATTCAATATTGTCCTCAGCCTCTTAGTTATTCAGAACAAGTTTGTTGTTAAAACAAGAGGCCCAGGGGCTTTAATAGCTCACCTTGTATTTTATTTTTCAATTTAAAACCTGCTGAGTACCATTCAGATTTATCAAAGGAGTACAAGAAACAAAGTTGCAAGAAGAACTACATATAAAACTGTTTTGGTGGGAAAGACACCAAGAAAATGAGTTTCCATGTTATGTCCCAATTTTTCTCTATTTCCCCTATTGGGCCTCACATGCATCTTTTTATACAAATTAAACAAATTGATTTTTTCCCCCTAAGCATGCTTCAGACCATGTTTGGTTTAAATCCCTTCATTTGTACAGAAGGGAAAATATTTTTCTCTATTTCCCTATTGGGCCCTGCTCCTCTTCTGCCTGGTTGGGGGGGGAGGGAGCACATCTTCCATTTATGAATATTCAATTCCCTTTGCCCAAAGAATCTCTAGAACAAGTTTGGTTGGTTTGGGGTCCACACACCTCAGTTTAAACAAAATTGATTCTTTTGTCCCTAAGCATGTTTCAGACTGCATTTGGTTTAAATCCCTTCACTTATATAGTAGGAAAAAAAAAATCCTCTATTTCCCCTATTGGGCCCCGTTCCTATGCCCCAAGAGGGCCCACACCCTCCGTTTATACAAAAATGAGGCTCCTTTATCAAAAGATGCTCTAGAACAAATTTGGTCAAAATCCTTCAATTGGTTGAGAAGAAGAAGATTTTAAAGATTTACCTATTTTCCCCCTTTTTGACCCTGCCCCTCTGCCCCCAGCAGGACCATACCCTCAGTGTATACAAAACTGAGAACCCTTTGGCCGATGATGCTCCAGACCAAATTTGGTCAAAATCCTCTGAGCAGTTCAGGACTAGTAGCGTTTTAAGTTGACGGACGACAGACGCCCAACACCAGACGCCGGACGCCGGACGCTGCGGCATGGCATAAGGTCACTTGGCCCTTGAATCACATTCGGCCAAGGTGACATTGAAAAGGGATAATTTGAACAGACTTAGCTATTCATAAGTGGATCCACATATAGGAATGTTTTATTATTCAAATACACAGGTGCATCTACCCACAGTACAAGTATGTCTTATTACCCAATCCACAGGTGTATCTACCTACAGTACAAGTATGTCTTATTGCCCAATACACAGGTGTATCTACCCACAGTACAAGCATGTCTTATTACGCAATACACAGGTGTATCTACCTACAGTACAAGTATGTCTTATTACCCAATACAGAGGTATATCTACCCATAAGTATGTTTTATTACCCAATACACAGGTATATCTGCCCACAGTACATGTATATATTATTACCCAATACACAGGTATACCTACCCACAGTACAGGTATGTCTTATTAACCAATAAAAGGGTGTAACTTCACAAAGTACAGGTATGTCTTATTACCCAATAGTATCTACCCACAGTACAAGCATGTCTTATTACCCAATACACAGGTATATCTACCCATAGTACAGGTATGTTTTATTACCCAATACATAGGTATACTACCTACAGTACAGGTTTGTCTTATTACCCAATACACAGGTATATCTACCCACAGTACATGTATGTCTTATTACCCAAAACACAGGTATATCTACTTACAGTACAGGTATGTCTTATTACCCAATACACAGGTATATCTACCTACAGTACAGGTTTGTCTTATAACACAATACACAGGTATATCTACCCACAGTACGGGTATGTTTTATTAGCCAATACACAGGTATATCTACCCACAGTACATGTATGTCTTCTTACCCAATACACAGGTATATCTACCTTCAGTACCGATATGTCTTATTCCCCAATACACAGGTATATCTACCCATAGTACAGGTGTGTCTTATTACCCAATACATAGGTATATCTACCTACAGTACAGGTATGTCTTATTACCCAATACCCATTTATATATCTACCTACAGTACAGGTATGTCTTATTACCCAATACCCATTTATATATCTACCTACAGTACAGGTATGTCTTATTACCCAATACATAGGTATATCTACCTACAGTACAGGTATGTCTTATTACCCAATACCCATTTATATATCTACCTACAGTACAGGTATGTCTTATTACCCAATACCCATTTATATATCTACCTACAGTACAGGTATGTCTTATTACCCAATACCCATTTATATATCTACCTACAGTACAGGTATGTCTTATTACCCAATACATAGGTATATCTACCTACAGTACAGGTATGTCTTATTACCCAATACCCATTTATATATCTACCTACAGTACAGGTATGTCTTATTACCCAATACCCATTTATATATCTACCTACAGTACAGGTATGTCTTATTACCCAATACCCATTTATATATCTACCTACAGTACAGGTATGTCTTATTACCCAATACAGAGGTATATCTACCCACAGTACAGGTATGTCTTCTTACCCAATACACAGGTATATCTACCTTCAGTACCGATATGTCTTATTACCCAATACACAGGTATATCTACCCATAGTACAGGTATGTCTTATTACCCAATACATAGGTATATCTACCTACAGTACAGGTATGTCTTATTACCCAATACACAGGTATATCTACCTACAGTACAAGTATGTCTTATTACCCAATACACAGGTATATCTACCCACAGTACAGGTATGTCTTATTACCAATACACAAGTGTATCTACCCATAGTACAGGTATGTCTTATTACCCAATACACAGGTATATCTACCTACAGTACAGGTGTGTCTTATAACACAATACACAGGTATACCTACCCACAGTACAGGTACATCTACCCACAGTACAGGTATGTCTTATTACCAATACACAAGTGTATCTACCCATAGTACAGGTATGTCTTATTACCCAATACACGGGTTTAACTTCCCAAAGTACAGGTATGTCTTATTACCCAATACACAGGTATATCTATCCACAGTACTGGTATGTCTTATTACCCAATACACAGGTATATATACCCACAGTACAGGTATTTCTTATTAACCAATACACAGGTGTATCTCCCCACAGTACAGGTATGTTTTAATACCCAATACACACGTGTATCTACCCATCTTATTACCCAATACACAGGTGTATCTACCCAAAGTACAGGTATGTCTTTTTACCCAATACACAGGTATATCTACCCACAGTACAGGTATTTCTTATTAACCAATACACAGGTGTATCTACCCACAGTACAGGTATGTTTTAATACCCAATACACAGGTGTATCTACCCATCTTATTACCCAATACACAGGTGTATCTACCCAAAGTACAGGTATGTCTTTTTACCCAATACACAGGTATATCTACCCACAGTACAGGTATGTTTTATTACCCAATACACAGATGTATCTACCGGAAGTACAAGTATGTCTTATTACCCAATACACAGGTATATCTACCCACAGTACAGTTATGTTTTATTACCCGATACACAGGTATATCTACCTACAGTACATGTATGTCCTATTACCAGATACACAGGTATATCTACCTACAGTACAGGTACTTCCTATTACCAGATATACAGGTATATCTACCCATAGTACAGGTATGTCTTATAACCCAATACACAGGTATATCTACCTACAGTACAGGCATGTCTTATTACCCAATACAGATGTGTATCTTCCCAAAGTACATGTATGTCCTATTACCAGCAGTACAGGTATTTCTTATTAACCAATACACAGGTGTATCTACCCACAGTACAGGGATGTCATATTACCCAATACACAGGTATATCTACCTACAGTATAGGTATGTCATATTACCCAATACACAGGTATATCTACCTACAGTACATGTATGTCCTATTACCAGATATACAGGTATATCTACCCATAGTACAGGTATGTCTTATAACCCAATACACAGGTATATCTACCTACAGTACATGTATGTCCTCTTACCAGATACACAGGTATATCTACCTACAGTACATGTATGTCCTCTTACCAGATACACAGGTATATCTACCTACAGTACAGGCATGTCTTATTACCCAATACACAGGTATATCTTCCCACAGTACAGGTATGTCTTATTACCCAATACACACGTATATCTACCCACAGTACAGGTATGTTTTATAACCCAATACAGAGGTATATATACCCACAGTACAGGTATGTCTTATTAACCAATACACAGGTATATCTACCTACAGTACAGGCATGTCTTATTACCCAATACAGATGAGTATCTACCCAAAGTACATGTATGTCCTATTACCAGATACACAGGTATATTTACCTACAGTACAGGTACTTCCTATTACCTATATCTACCCACAGTACATGTATGTCTTATTACCCAAAACACAGGTATATCTACTTAAAGTACAGGTATGTCTTATTACCCAATACCTACAGTACATGTATGTCCTATTACCAGATCCACAGGTATATCTACCTACAGTACAGGCATGTCTTATTACCCAATACACAGGTATATCTACCCAAAGTACAGGTATGTTTTATTCCCCAATACAGAGGTATATCTACCCATAATACAGGTATGTCTTATTACCCAATACACAGGTTTATCTACCCACAGTACAGGTATTTCTTATTAACCAATACACAGGTGTATCTACCCACAGTACAGGGATGTCATATTACCCAATACACAGGTATATCTACCCACAGTTCATGTATGGCTTATTACCCAATACACAGGTATATCTGCCTACAGTACAGGTATGTCTTATTACCCAACACACAGGTATATCTACCTACAGTACAGGCATGTCTTATTACCCAATACACAGGTATATCTACCCAAAGTACAGGTATGTTTTATTCCCCAATACACAGGTATATCTACCTACAGTATAGGTATGTCATATTACCCAATACACAGGTATATCTACCTACAGTACATGTATGTCCTCTTACCAGATACACAGGTATATCTACCTACAGTACATGTATGTCCTCTTACCAGATACACAGGTATATCTACCTACAGTACATGTATGTCCTATTACCAGATATACAGGTATATCTACCCATAGTACAGGTATGTCTTATTACCCAATACAGGTATGTCTTCTTACCCAATACACAGGTATATCTACCTACAGTATAGGTATGTCATATTACCCAATACACAGGTATATCTACCTTCAGTATAGGTATGTCATATTACCCAATACACAGGTATATCTACCTTCAGTATAGGTATGTCATATTACCCAATACACAGGTATATCTACCTACAGTACATGTATGTCCTATTACCAGATCCACAGGTATATCTACCTACAGTACAGGCATGTCTTATTACCCAATACAGATGAGTATCTACCCAAAGTACATGTATGTCCTATTTCTACTTAAAGTACAGGTATGTCTTATTACCCAATACCTACAGTACATGTATGTCCTATTACCAGATACACAGGTATGTCTACCCACAGTACAGGTATGTTTTACAACCCAATACACAGGTATATCTACCCACAGTCCAGGTATGTCTTATTACCCAATACAGATATGTATCTACCCAAAGTACATGTATGTCCTATTTCCAGATACACAGGTGTATCTACCCACAGTACAGGTATGTTTTACAACCCAATACACAGGTATATCTACCCATAGTACCGGTATGTCTTATTACCCAATACACAGGCTACCCATAATACAGGTATGTCTTATTACCCAATACACAGGTATATCTACCTACAGTACAGGTATGTCTTATTACCCAATACAGATGTGTATCTACCCAAAGTACATGTATGTCCTATTACCAGATACACAGGTATATCTACCCACAGTACAGGTATGTTTTACAACCCAATACACAGGTATATCTACCCATAGTACAGGTATGTCTTATTCCCCAATACACAGGTGTATCTTCCCATAGTACAGGTATGTCTTATTCCCCAATACACAGGTGTATCTTCCCATAGTACAGGTATGTCTTATTACCCAATACACAGGTATATCTACCTACAGTACAGGTATGTCTTATTACCCAATACACAGGTGTATCTATCTACAGTACATGTATAAATTATTACCCGATATTTACTCACAGTACAGGTATAACATTATCACATAAAGATCATACAATATGTGTCCGATAACAGACTCTGTATTTAACTTCTACAGATGCAATCACAATCTACACTGACCTACTACACAATCTATGTCTTTATCACTGTATAACTGTCCGATATAAACAGGTAGATCTATGCATTGCCGCAGGTGGGCGTATCCAGGGCAGAATTGTTTTCTATATTACGTACCATTCAGCCAGAATTTTGAATTTCTGATCAAAACCTTTACAATGTAATCAAGTAAGTGACATATTTATCAACAGAGCAAGAGGGAAGTACATCATGTGATTCATCTAGGGCTGGACATTCTGAGTGTGGAACGGAAAGCCTGGATACATCATCGCAGTAATCTTGTGACATCATGAATCATGAGGTAGTAATTATATAATGTTTTTACATTACTAAATGTTTAACAAACATACACTACTGGATGAGGCAGTAGAGCCAAGTTTTCGTTTCTTTTCATCAAGTCTTATTTGTGAGTGTTAACTGATAACTAATCATTTAGCATTTCATCAAAATGGCAACCCCTGAAAGTCAAATTTCTCTCCGTATTAAAGGTCAAACGACATGTGTTCACCACAAGGGGAGAGAACTGGATTTGTATTGTGAAAAATGTGAGGAACCCATCTGTCCAAAATGTCTTTCGTCTGTACACAAAGGCCATCTCGTTTGTGAGCTAAGTGAAATCACTCCCCAGAAAGAACCAGACATTAAAAACTTTATAGACAGAACAGAAAAGAAAGACCTTGTGCAAATTGGGAAATTCATTTCCTCTACTGATACACTCCTTAACGACAACACCAGTACTTTTGAGAAGCTGTCACAAAGGTTAAAAATACAAACAGATAAATTAAAACAAGAGCTGGACATGCTTACAGAACAGACACTCTCTCTTTACCACAAAATGGAAGAGGATAATACCAAGCTGATAAATAAATACAAACAGGACCTGGAGATGTACGAGAAGCAACTCAAACAACAACTTCAGGAATGTAAAGCAGCTCTCCAGCGTGATTCACACATACAGATTTATGATACATTTTGTGAGATCCATTCTCCTACACACAGTCTCCCTGTAAAACCTGTCCTGGGTACTGCCAACTTCATTCCAAATGGAAATCCTCAAGATCACTTAAAAGAAGCCTTGGGAAAAGTGATCACCTCAGGTCAAGGTCAAACTTCAACTGACCAGGATCGGTCAGTCTCAACATCTGATGATCTGGGACAACCCTCTACACAACAACAACGGTCAGGAACAAAAGTGCAGAAAGCAGTGACAACATACAAACTACTGCCACAGACCAATGTAGTGGAGGAGTGGTGGTCTTCATGTGACATTGGTTCTATATGTCCCACCACTGATGGTGAGGTGTGGACCAAGTACATGGACACATTGACTCTCCTGGACAGGAAGGGTAAAGTAAAACAGCAGGTCTATAACAGTGTCAGGATAAGTGACATCAGTCTGTCACCAACCACACACACACTGTGGGTCTGTGATTATAATAACAACATCATGGAGCTGGTATCAGGACGACTGACACACAGATTCAGTACCAAGGAGTTTCCCTTGTGTATATGTATTACAGCCAGTAACCATGTCATTGTAGGGATGTACAGACACATCTCCAAATTTACCACAGATGGCAACATGGTGTGTACTACTATGGCTAAAGGGACTGGTAAACCATTAGTGTGTTCACCACGCAGGATCTCAGAGAGTCCTGTCACTCACAATGTGGCAGTCGCTGATTTCAGTCGTGAAAGTGATGGTGGTGATGGAAAACGACATGTTGTTGTGATGGACACTGATTTCAAGGAGTTGTTTGTATATAGAGGTGACATCCCCAGTACATATACACCAACACCACAAACAGGAGGTAAACCATTTAACCCTTGGGGTGTGGTGTATGACAGTGTGGGGAACCTGATCATAGGGGACCGTGACAACAAAAGGGTCCTACTCATCAGTGGAGGTGGTGAGTTCCTCAGGGTCATACACACAGACAAAGGCTATACATGGGCTGTAGGTGTAGACAGGGAGGATGTCCTGTGGTCAGTGTTTGATATATGGGGTATCAGCATAGTCAAATTACTACAGTACAATAGTATGTGACACCTGTAACCAAACAACTAGTGTATCTAGTTACCATGACAATGACATGGAAATCAGAGACAAAAGAAAACTTATCATTATTACAAATCAACTACAGATTGGGTGACAATCACAGGACTATCAGTAAAACGTCTAAACTACAGATTGTGTGACATTCATGGGATTATCAGTAAAACGTCTAGACTACAGATTGTGTGACATTCACAGAATTACAAGTAAAACGTCTAGACTACAAATTGTGTGACATTAACAGAATTATAAGTAAAATGTCTAGACTACAGATTGTGTGACATTCACAGGATTATAAGTAAAATGTCTAGCCTACAGATTGTGTGGCATTCACAGGATTACAAGTAAAATATCTAGACTACAGATTGTGTGATATTCACAGGATTACAAGTAAAATATATAGACCACAGATTGTGTGACATTCACAGGATTACAAGTAAAATATCCAGACTACAGATTGTGTGACATTCACAGGATTACAAGTAAAATATATAGACTACAGATTGTGGGACATTCACAGGATTACAAGTAAAATATCCAGACTACAGATTGTGTAACATTCACAGGATTACAAGTAAAATATATAGACTACAGATTGTGTGACATTCACAGGATTACAAGTAAAATATCCAGACTACAGATTGTGTGACATTCACAGGACTACAAGTAAAATATATAGACTACAGATTGTGTGACATTCACAGGATTACAAGTAAAATATCCAGACTACAGATTGTGTGATATTCACAGGATTACAATATCTAGACTAGTGGAGCAATGTGGTTTATTATGTTACTCTATACAATTTACCTGGATATAGATGGTACATATTATCATCTAGTTAAACATACCTGATAGATACAGGCCAAATGTTATTATTTAAGCTATGGAATCTTCAGAAAATAAGCGCCCATATCAATCTGACATACTTTAAATCCTGTCGACGTATTATTGTATCTAAATGTACGGAAATAAGGAAATGTAAGGAGAAGAAACAACTTTGTATTGTATAACTCAGTGAGGTTAAAAACTATTCCTGGAATGTGGTGAAAGGAGAAAACATATTGAACTTGACCAACTCAAGTGGACCTTAAACAATTTAGAAAGATTTTGAAATGTAATCCCATTACCTCCCTTTGGGCCCTAATTTTAGGATTCGTACAGATTTCAAACCATGAAAATAGAAAGTTGAAATGGCCCCTTTGTGTCAATAATCAACTACTGTAATCTTAACACCATTAACACAAAAGCTATTTCTAATTGTTTATTAATTACTGGCAGATTTCACTATTAGACAAAGTGTACATATGGACAAATTCCCAACATATTTGACTAAGTAAATGTAGAAACCGTCAACCGATGCGATAGCTGTATGCTATCAAATGATATCTTTAGTTTAATTCCATCATTTTTAAATCGAAAAGGAGATAGCTGTGATTGTGAAAATGTCGTCCTCTTCAAAAACTTCCACTTTATTTTGAAGGAAAAAACTTGCAACCGAATGAGTGTCAAATAATAATAACATCTATCTATACAATTTCAATATAAGCCACAGTGTGTAATGTGTTTAATATGTTTTGTGATAAGTGTTTTCGGTTAATTTGTGTTTGTTTGTTTCTTACTTGTGGTTGAAATTCCACAATCAATGATGAACTCAACGTAAATGTGATAACGGTTTGATCCATATGGTTTATGATTCAGTTATATTGTGTTTTCAAAACACATTCTCCTGAAATTAAGGATCATTTTTAGGAAAATTAATAAAAAAAAAATCAGTGACAATACATTGTTCATTGTATTGTGATCATCCGATAATATATTCTTTCTGTATTGCAAAAAAAAAAAGTTCAAATTTCTTCAGGATATTTCTATTTAAAATAAAGTTACTTGCCTATTTTCTATAGCAGAGAGTTGTTATTTTATATTTCCTCCCCCCACCCCCCGATAAAATCACATCTGCCATGGTGATAAGATCTGTTGATTATAAAACCTTTGCACCACCCAAGATTTGTTATATTGATTCATTTTCCACAATTACTGGGACTAATTTTGAATTGTTCTAAATCCCTCAAAAGCTTGCAGCCTGTAATTGTATCTGTACAATATAGAGAAAATAACATCAACTAAATGGGAAAATAACTTCACAGAGCCTGTATACAGATGATTGTAAGAGAATGCCAAAATCTTCCATCGCTATACTGTTGCTGAAGTAGTGCTTGAGGCACGGCAGTCTAGTGGTAGGACGCCGGGCTCGTGACCGAAGGGTTGCGGGTTCGAGTCACAGCACGGCACTGTGTTGTATCCTTGAGCAAAACACTTTACTCCGCTTGTTCCAGTCTACTCAGCTGTAAATGAGTATGTGGTTGGGTAGTGCTAGAATTGTTGAATTCTAGCTGTGTGGTCCAAAATGGCAGCACAGGCTGTATGCATATGCTCCCCAGGAAGTTGAGAAAGATATTGGCTGGTTGCAAAGACCCTATAACCATGGATAATAATTTGTTAACCGCTTTGGTACTACCTACGAACTAGGTTGTGATACAGTGGTATATAAGAACCTCAAATCATTTTAATATTATTATTATTATTAGTGCCTGAAAAGTGCAAAAAAAAATAAGTGATCCACTTATAAAAGCCACAAAGTATGAACTACACATGTACTGGTGATGTTAAAGATCCCATCTAAAGTTTGTACTTAACGAGGAAGTTGTGTTCCGGAGAAATGGTATCTCACATGTTTTGCACATTTACTTGAGGTCAAAGGTGAAAATGTAGGACAACATGACTTTTTGTGACATTTTTTCCTTTTCAAAGTGTACAAGGATGCTACGTGTAATGATCCCAGGTGAAAAAATGAGATACTTTTCTGACAAGAGGTATCTTATGTTTTACACTTACAACTGAGGTCAAAGGTCAAAATGTAGGACAACATGAACTGTTTGGCCCCACTTTGCTTTCCTGTGATGTACATAAACCAGCATACCAAGTGTGGTTGCTCCAGATGTAAAAATGAAGGGGTGTGTTCTGGAAAAAGCCTGGGACAGACAGACACTAAACATAACCATATCCCAACCCTTGCTGTGGTGGGGGATACAAATTGTGGGGCTCTCTACCTTAAATAAACAAAAGGCTCAGAGGGCCTGTACCACTCACCTGGATATTTGAGCAATCATTGGAAAAAATTCTCAATAAAAGTAATTTTGCAAATATTTCCATATATCAAGTTTCCTTGGCTTAAGAATGTTCCAGACTAAATGAAACTTTATACTACTCTATCACAGTATGCTACTGGTCAAATATCATCACCTAGGGCCGCCTGGTAATGCAAAAGAAGTTGTTCCAAGATTTTTAAATATTTGACCCCTTTCACCTTGAAAGTAGATCAAGTTTTTTTTATTTAGGGAAAGTTAATAGCACTCCATCCTAGGTACCTACTCAGTACTGGCCAAGTTCATGACGCTAGGTTCTCAAGTTTTTAAGAAGTCGTTCAAAGAGAAAAGTTGACGGACAACAGACATGCTAGGTAAGCTAAATACTTACCAATTTATCATGAAATATCAGAAGAACTACCGTACCTGTTCTGTATCAGCTCTGTGTTGCTGGTGTGCCTCAACTATTACCACGACTGTTCCTGGACGTGTTGGGGGTGGAGGAATTAGCCACATTAGATGTGGACTCGCTCATCACTGTTCTCGAGTTGGTCACGGTTGTCTGGTCTCGGGTTGGAATTAGAGGGATCTCAACTTTATATACCTCCACAAGTTCCTTTTTGAGAACAGAAACAATTAAAAGATAAATCAATTTAAACAGGAGCAGCAACATTTATATATCAATAACAAAATTGTTTTGAAGGAAAAATGATCACCCGCATGGGAAATATATTTTATTTATAGTGAGGTCATGTGATGTACATATCCAATAAAATCAAATGAGTTGATCATCATGTATTACCAATATGATAAATATGAAGGAAACGATATACGTTTCTGTAAACTAAATAAAACTAACCTTCCACTCTGCTGGTGTGATGGACAAGATGGCTTGATGTTTGGACATCTTGTCAAATGTCTCTGCATTTCTCTCCTCATCACTGATTGGCTCTAAACAAATGCAAAATACAGGGATTAATGCAGGAATGGAAATAAGGGGAAATATTTGATGCAGGTGCATGACCAGTGTTCAGCAAGGGCTGCAGGCCAGAGCCAGGGGGAGAGTACGAGACGAGGGCATGACCAGTGTTCAACGAAGGCTGCAGGCCAGAGCCAGGGGGGAGAGTACCAGAGTGGGGCATGATCAGTGTTCAGCGAGGGCTGCAGGCTGGAGCAAGGGGGAGAGTACCAGAGGGGGGCACGACCATTGTTCAGCGTGGATTACAGGCTGGGGGCTTGGGGGGAGTACGAGGGGGGGGCATGACCAGTGTTCAGCAAGGGCTGCAGGCCAGAGCAAGGGGAAGAGTATGAGAGGGGGGCATGACCAGTGTTCAGCGAGGGCTGCAGGCTGGAGCCAGGGGGAGAGTACCAGAGGGGGGCATGACCATTGTTCAGCGTGGGCTACAGGCTGGAGTCTTGGGGAGAGTACGAGAGGGGGGCATGACCAGTGTTCAGCGAGGGCTGCAGGCTGGAGCCAGGGGGAGAGTACCAGAGGGGGGCACGACCATTGTTCAGCGTGGATTACAGGCTGGGGGCTTGGGGGGAGTACGAGGGGGGGGCATGACCAGTGTTCAGCAAGGGCTGCAGGCCAGAGCAAGGGGAATAGTACGAGAGGGGGGCATGACCAGGGTTCAGCGAGGGCTGCAGGCTGGAGTCAGGGGGAGAGTACGAGAGGGGGGCATGACAAGTGTTCAGCAAGGGCTGCAGGCCAGAGCAAGGGGGAGAGTACGAGAGGGGGGCATGACCGGTGTTCAGCGAGGGCTGCAGGCCCGAGCCATGGGGAGAGTACGAGATTGGGCATGTCCATTGTTCAGCGAGGGCTACAGGCTGGAATCTTGGGGAGAGTACGGGAGGGGGGCATGACCAGTGTTCAGCGGGGGCTGCAGGCTGGAGCCAGGGGAATAGTACGAGAGGGGGGCATGACCAGGGTTCAGCGAGGGCTGCAGGCTGGAGTCAGGGGAAGAGTATGAGAGGGGGGCATGACCAGTGTTCTGCAAGAGCTACAGGCCAGAGCCAGGGGGGGAGTACCAGAGTGGGGCATGGATGACATCTTTAATTTTTGTTTCTCGCTGTTCATTATAGATGCTTAGAATTGACCACCGGATATACATTAGAATAAAGCGTTTGTGTGACTGTTTAGATATTGTATACCGTAAACAAGGCTGGCTGTAAACAGTGTCGTAAAATATCAGCAGTGACCATTAACATGAACACGAGGAAAATGAAAGAAATCACTCAGTCGAGGAACTAACAGAAATTAACAACAAAATGGAACCAAGACAGATATTCATGTGGTAGTATTTTAGTTACAAGTAGGGGGATTTTTAACTGAGATAAGGGAAAATAAAGCTTAAATAGGAGGAAATATTGCAGAAATTGGAGAGGGGAATTGACCCATATCCTGCCACAAAAAAGGCCTGTATATATCCATAAATACGCTTTCTCGAACTCGTAGGGTCAAGATAACTAGTTCCAGGAATACATGGTATTTGTTGAATCCGAGGTTCGACGGACGTCATAATTTTTGTTATCAGGTGAAACAAACGGACAGCACGGGCACTGCAACTATCGGGGATAGTAGATGATAGAAGAAAAAAGAAGTTCAATCAAGATGACAGCATTCAATAAGATTAAAAATAGCTAAACAATGAAAACATATAGCCACCACTATTAAGATAAAATTAAAAAGCTGTATCAGTAACCTACTTATCGTCTTGACATAGTCTGCCATACTGTAATCAGCTATGTTAATTTTACAACTTATCAAGAACTCTTCGATCATTTTAAAATGAAGAAAATCTTGAATCCTTGTTATCATAACAAAATTAACAATCATGACGTATTCAAGTTTAAATATCTTTAAAGTTGGTAGAGAATCCGCTATGTGATTTCTGCTCATTATTGCCATGCTGAATTATGGTTTTACACACTAAGTGAATTAACACCTCCGCCAAATCATTGATGTCAAAACATCATCTGGCAAAAATATAAATATGCACACAAAATGATAATGCAGTTACAACAGGGTAACGGTACAGCTACTTAATGATACTGCCGTTAATCCTCTAATTATCTGACGTCCAGCCGACACCTGTATAAACACAATGAGCATGTGGACCGCAGCCTGTGCCTCGAGACATGTCGACAGCAGTGCTGGTACCTGTGATACACAGGTAAACTATCCGTCGGGTGTGACAGAATAGATAGGTTAATACTATGACCTTGAAGAGTTGGGGACAAATTATTGTTCGAGGAATAACAGTTTGACTAATTCAGGGTTACTTTACAAAAAATATGTACGAACTCGGTCGGGACCAAACGAACTGTTCAAGGAAGTGGGGATTTGACGGTATGACAATCTCAATAACGCAATTTCTGTAGCCAGATAATTTTTCTCATTTTATCACATGTCAATATCAATAGCTCCAATTTCTGTAGCCAGATCATTTATTTCCTTATCCAAGTTCTTACATTTCAACTTGTTGTGTTTTTTATTTGTTTTCAGCCATTATACTGTTACCATTAACTGATTAGACTTCAAGAGGAATAGAACAACAAACACCTTTACATACAAGGATAGGAATATCAAACACCTTTACATACAAGGATAGGAATATCAAACACCTTTACATACAAGGATAGGAATATCAAACACCTTTACATACAAGGATAGGAATATCAAACACCTTTACATACAAGGATAGGAATATCAAACACCTTTACATACAAGGATAGGAATATCAAACACCTTTACATACAAGGATAGGAATATCAAACACCTTTACATACAAGGATAGGAATATCAAACACCTTTACATACAAGGATAGGAATATCAAACACCTTTACATACAAGGATAGGAATATCAAACACCTTTACATACAAGGATAGGAATATCAAACACCTTTACATACAAGGATAGGAATATCAAACACCTTTACATACAAGGATAGGAATATCAAACACCTTTACATACAAGGATAGGAATATCAAACACCTTTACATACAAGGATAGGAATATCAAACACCTTTACATACAAGGATAGGAATATCAAACACCTTTACATACAAGGATAGGAATATCAAACACCTTTACATACAAGGATAGGAATATCAAACACCTTTACATACAAGGATAGGAATATCAAACACCTTTACATACAAGGATAGGAATATCAAACACCTTTACATACAAGGATAGGAATATCAAACACCTTTACATACAAGGATAGGAATATCAAACACCTTTACATACAAGGATAGGAATATCAAACACCTTTACATACAAGGATAGGAATATCAAACACCTTTACATACAAGGATAGGAATATCAAACACCTTTACATACAAGGATAGGAATATCAAACACCTTTACATACAAGGATAGGAATATCAAACACCTTTACATACAAGGATAGGAATATCAAACACCTTTACATACAAGGATAGGAATATCAAACACCTTTACATACAAGGATAGGAATATCAAACACCTTTACATACAAGGATAGGAATATCAAACACCTTTACATACAAGGATAGGAATATCAAACACCTTTACATACAAGGATAGGAATATCAAACACCTTTACATACAAGGATAGGAATATCAAACACCTTTACATACAAGGATAGGAATATCAAACACCTTTACATACAAGGATAGGAATATCAAACACCTTTACATACAAGGATAGGAATATCAAACACCTTTACATACAAGGATAGGAATATCAAACACCTTTACATACAAGGATAGGAATATCAAACACCTTTACATACAAGGATAGGAATATCAAACACCTTTACATACAAGGATAGGAATATCAAACACCTTTACATACAAGGATAGGAATATCAAACACCTTTACATACAAGGATAGGAATATCAAACACCTTTACATACAAGGATAGGAATATCAAACACCTTTACATACAAGGATAGGAATATCAAACACCTTTACATACAAGGATAGGAATATCAAACACCTTTACATACAAGGATAGGAATATCAAACACCTTTACATACAAGGATAGGAATATCAAACACCTTTACATACAAGGATAGGAATATCAAACACCTTTACATACAAGGATAGGAATATCAAACACCTTTACATACAAGGATAGGAATATCAAACACCTTTACATACAAGGATAGGAATATCAAACACCTTTACATACAAGGATAGGAATATCAAACACCTTTACATACAAGGATAGGAATATCAAACACCTTTACATACAAGGATAGGAATATCAAACACCTTTACATACAAGGATAGGAATATCAAACACCTTTACATACAAGGATAGGAATATCAAACACCTTTACATACAAGGATAGGAATATCAAACACCTTTACATACAAGGATAGGAATATCAAACACCTTTACATACAAGGATAGGAATATCAAACACCTTTACATACAAGGATAGGAATATCAAACACCTTTACATACAAGGATAGGAATATCAAACACCTTTACATACAAGGATAGGAATATCAAACACCTTTACATACAAGGATAGGAATATCAAACACCTTTACATACAAGGATAGGAATATCAAACACCTTTACATACAAGGATAGGAATATCAAACACCTTTACATACAAGGATAGGAATATCAAACACCTTTACATACAAGGATAGGAATATCAAACACCTTTACATACAAGGATAGGAATATCAAACACCTTTACATACAAGGATAGGAATATCAAACACCTTTACATACAAGGATAGGAATATCAAACACCTTTACATACAAGGATAGGAATATCAAACACCTTTACATACAAGGATAGGAATATCAAACACCTTTACATACAAGGATAGGAATATCAAACACCTTTACATACAAGGATAGGAATATCAAACACCTTTACATACAAGGATAGGAATATCAAACACCTTTACATACAAGGATAGGAATATCAAACACCTTTACATACAAGGATAGGAATATCAAACACCTTTACATACAAGGATAGGAATATCAAACACCTTTACATACAAGGATAGGAATATCAAACACCTTTACATACAAGGATAGGAATATCAAACACCTTTACATACAAGGATAGGAATATCAAACACCTTTACATACAAGGATAGGAATATCAAACACCTTTACATACAAGGATAGGAATATCAAACACCTTTACATACAAGGATAGGAATATCAAACACCTTTACATACAAGGATAGGAATATCAAACACCTTTACATACAAGGATAGGAATATCAAACACCTTTACATACAAGGATAGGAATATCAAACACCTTTACATACAAGGATAGGAATATCAAACACCTTTACATACAAGGATAGGAATATCAAACACCTTTACATACAAGGATAGGAATATCAAACACCTTTACATACAAGGATAGGAATATCAAACACCTTTACATACAAGGATAGGAATATCAAACACCTTTACATACAAGGATAGGAATATCAAACACCTTTACATACAAGGATAGGAATATCAAACACCTTTACATACAAGGATAGGAATATCAAACACCTTTACATACAAGGATAGGAATATCAAACACCTTTACATACAAGGATAGGAATATCAAACACCTTTACATACAAGGATAGGAATATCAAACACCTTTAAACATACAAGGATAGGAATATCAAACACCTTTAAACATACAAGGATAGGAATATCAAACACCTTTAAACTTTTGAAAAAAAATGACAACTGAAACTTCTATATTACACTCTTAAATATCAGTAAAACAAAAACGTTTGTCTTATAAACATAAATTTAGAACTATCATTTATTCAAGCGTTCTTTGATATTAAATCTTTCAAATAGATTTTGGAGAATAAAGATCTGATTTCAGTCTACCGGGCAAAATCAACAAGTGTAAATTCTACATTGTACATACCTATCAATGGAAGCCGATCATCGTCCAGATAAATACGAGCATGGCCGTCCTATTAAACAGAGAACAAATCATGTGTGATCTTTAATCTGTCCTACAACTGTGGACAGAGACAACCAATTAAGTTAAATCTATCATCAGACCATGGCCGAAAAAGATAACTAATGAAAACTTATTTGCTCAGTGTTCGATTATTTTTCACATTAATTGAAATTAAATCTCGAACTGTATTTCAGACAACAGGGAATTCCCCCTCTTATGTTCAACAATGAAAAGGGCAAAGTAAAATGGAAAGAAAATTGCTGTTTTACGATAACTAAAACTTGACGGACAGATGAATAGAGGTTTAGGCCCAGACATAAATCTGCTCTCATTATGTTTTTAACCTAAATATATAGATACATGTCATAATATTGCCTTTTATGTAAAATATGCCCCCTCAATCAATGACAAAAGAGATAATAACAAGGCATCACAAGCAATACAAATCCCCTCACATTCACACATTGCGACATATGTAAGAGGAAATGAAGTCGCTAGAGCGATGACAACGTTTTTCAAAAAATAGTAAAAGTGTCCCTGACCTTTAACGCAGTAACCCGAAATGCGAACTTGTTCAAGATATTGCCATACCAAACAGTTGTACCAAGTTTCATGAAATTCTGCTGAGGAATAACGTCGGTAGATCGATGACAAAGTTTTTCTAAAAATAGTAACAGTGACCTTGACCTCCAACGTAGAAACCCGAAACGTGAATTTGTTCAAGGTATTGTCATACTACACACCTGTATGAAGTTTCATGAAATTCCATTGAGGAATGAAGTCGCTAGAGCGATGACAAAGAGTGTAACATACTTATTACATATGTACGTACGGGCGGAATCCTATATCCCCTTGAACTTTCGTTGCGAGGGGATAATAAAAACAATTTTTATTTAATATTATCTGTCTTGGTAAGTTACCAAGGAGAATGTTACCTTTTGGAATCTAACACTCTGTATAACTTTTGTCTAACTTACCCTGACAAGGAATGAAGCATAGAAGACATTTTCAACAGTCTGACCGAAGGAATCTGGGTTTAGCACAAACTCAAAGTAGCAAATAGGCTGATCTGTAAAATAACAAATGTTATCATTTTATGGATACATGATCAATAGAATCTCTCACCCCCCTTGGGGGTGGTATAGGGGAATCTCAACCTGAGTTTGAAGACTCTTATGTTGCCAAACACGAAGCTTTGCCGAGTGTTTGGCAACTTAAGAATCTTTCCCCGTGGGTTGAGATTCCCCTATCTTACCCACAAATGGGTGAATGATTCTTTTTCTCTTAACCTGTTTTCCCCAATGTGTATCATATTATACACAATGTAATGATAACGTTACATGCTAAATTCAGGGTTGACGTGACGTTGATGGATTGTTGACGTAACGTCATTGTATTGTTGAAGTGACGTCATACCATTGTTATAAATAGGGGAATTCCCCCGTCTCAACCCTAGAGTGAGACAAGGAAATTTCACACCGGTAAAAGTGCGCATACACCTGTCCAGGGTAAGAGAAGGCATCTTCCGATATGACTGGGAGTCTTCGGGGGCATCAAAACAGCCATCTCCCATTTTGACACGGAAATCTCGTGACATTGATCTGACTATCATAATGAATTTCCATTACCTCTTTTGTCACCCCAAATTTGAGATAATTATGTGTAATAGATAGTGGACATATCATCAGAATTATTTGACACTTGTAGCCGAAATTAAACACATCTTCCTGATGCAGATAAGGAACCAAGATCAGGAAAACACAACAATTATCCTCAAGCATTTTTAAGCATTATTTATGTCTTGTAAGCTTTATAAGCGATTCCCTCCGACATGACAGTATATGTACTTGGCATAAGATTTAATTGAAACTTACCTCGAAATCGTCAGCATAATAACATGAATAGGTTTAATTAACTATAACTGACTGTTAAAATATATCGGTATGTTATTTCACGGAATTAGATTTAAGTCCGTGGTAATTTCTATTATCTATAATAAAAACTAGAAAAAGCCTGTAAGACATGAATGCCCCCATACAACTTTAATCACTGGATGGGACAGACATTGGCAACACTATATGCCCCCCATTTTACGGCGAGGGCATACAAAACCAGATAAGTGGAATAGTGTCAACTCCTGTTACCTACATTTATCATAAGATCTTGACTGATTTGTGTAATGAATAATGTTCAACTTATATGATTAGTAGAATAACTGTCACATAGGTTGGCTGTCATATTTGTCGGTTAATAAATTACGGTAATATTTGTATTGCTTTTGCTCATATCTCCATGATATCTTATTTATTGCAAAACTACTCCATTGCTTTAAAGAGTTTTTGGTTGTTAAAGATGTTAAAAACATCCATGGTGTTCTTTTCCCTAAAATATTTATTCAAAACATTTATTAAAGAAAAGACTTTGTGCTGTGATGCTGTGAAAAAATCTCCCGACTTTAAATCCCATCGACCTACTTCAAAACACAAATCTCCCTACTAGGTGTTCCGAAGGCATTGCATGTATGGTAATCTTCAGCAACTTGAAGGAAACTACCTGTGTAGTTGATTGGAAAAAAAAGAAACGATGCTACGGAAAAATATCCCTACTTAAAATCCAATCTCCCTATTTGGTGTTCCAAAGGAATGATATGTAGGGTAGTCAAACCTCGGTAGTTAATTAGATTTAGACATTCTAGTCCTGGTACAATGGTAGGCTCACAATAAAGTACCTCCCCCCC
>NW_018404042.1:344347-389071 GCF_002113885.1 Mizuhopecten yessoensis
TCCTCCTCCTCACCCATAAACTTATTTCTAGAACAGACTACAGATTTCACCATATATCAGAAAGCGTTGTAACATTACGATAAGAGATAATGTAGAGATTTGTGATGATGTCACTATTCACTGTTGGTGTTGTAGAGATTTGTGATGATGTCACTACTCACTGTTGGCGTTGTAGAGATTTGTGATGATGTCACTACTCACTGTTGGCGTTGTAGAGATTTGTGATGATGTCACTACTCACTGTTGGTGTTGTAGAGATTTGTGATGATGTCACTACTCACTGTTGGTGTTCTTGTAGTACTTTTTCAGAAGTCCAAACACCCTCTCCACTTCCTGTGTCGTACCCTCGTTCCTTCCTCCTTCCCCAAAATTGTTCAACTGAAGACGAAGTAAGGTCTCTGTCAAGGGGTTTTCATGTTCATATTTAGAGTACAAGCCTGCAGGCTGATCAACAACACTAGCATAACCTATAATTGTATAGGAACTGTAAATATTGACAATATTCACTAGCCCTTTTACATGATGAACTACCAGGTAGTACCCTGTCTGCATTTTGGAACACTGAAATCTTTATATATTAATTTCACTGTGTCACATTTTTATTAACATGTATAGGTGGTTAAATAACATAAAACACTGCTAATATTTGGCAGTCCAAATTAACTCTAAATCAGAATGGTTAGAAATTTGAGGAGTATCTTTTTTCACAAATGTTGAAAAAAAGCCATTCGGATTGATATGTCTCGCCTGTGCCCTGCTTTGACTATCAATGCACATGTCAAGTTTGGTTGATGTAGCACTTATAGTTTAAGAGAAACTAACTTAAACGCAAAAACTCAATGTTGATGGAGATGGCCGATGCTGACAAAGTCAATGGACCATGAAAGGGAGGCAGCATCCAGAATGTTATGCATGGGTTGAGATGTACTGCCTAAGATGCATATATGGTCCAAATTTGGTTGGTGTAGCACTTATACTTTCAGTGAAACTAACTTAAACGTAAAAACTTAATGTTGACCCAGCCACCGACAACAGAAAAGCAACACCTAGGTCTCACCTCCGCTACTTTTCCGCCAAGAAAGTGTCCTAATGTTACTTCCATCCAGTGCTCACGCTGTCGGTAGCCAAAGTAGCCATTGGCTACTTTTATTTTTTATTGGCTACTAAAAATTTGATGTGGCTACTAAATTGACTACTAAGTTTTTTTAAATTGGGCAACTCTGCATCTTTGTCCCAGAAAACGATCCGTCTACTCACGCTCACGTGTGCATTGTGGCTGACACTGATTGCGTAAACATAATCAGGGCCGTCACAGATCAGCGTGCGCTGTACGACCGCGAGTTAATTAATGCTTTTGTCTAAGTTGTAAAGTCAATTATCAAACTTCAGGTGGCAAAAGGTGTTATAATTCTTGTACAATAATGGACAGTGGGGTCAAGTTAATTGGATGACCCGGCCCATTGACGTTGAGAAAACAGTCTGATAATAAGCGAGTCACACATAGGTGGTCTCGCACACGTACATTTGACGGCGCCGTAAGTCGATCTGATAAACTCGTTCAAACTACGCATCCAACAAATTTATAGGTTCAGTATATTTAAATTAGTGTACATGGTATTCTGATTTAACTTTTCCCGTACCGTAGAAAGCATAAATACGTGCGATATGCTTGATTAGAAAGTATAGTATCGCCTTGAAACACCTTGTCAAGGTGCCGATTTTCGGCCTTTCTGATCACTTCAAACGATAGGCCCTATATCGTATCTGACCGTTGTACCTTCGGGGTTAGACGTTTTGGAATTTCAAGTGATCGAGGAAAGTTATTTAGCATCACAGTTACGCGGTTTTTAGAACAGCAAACCGTTCAGAATAACTTTGACGGTCGCTTGTATTAGGTACCAATCGAGGACACGTGCACGGGAATGGCCAAGTTGCGCGAAGTGATGTGCTCACGATTTATTTCGAAGGGTTGGTCAATACCGTTATAAATACGTCCTTTTCCTTTCAAATGTGTTCTACTGCCATTTACATTTGAAATAGGTGATCTTTTTAAATAAATTTATATAATTTTTTACATAAAACATGAATTACGGAAAAATAATTATCAATATTGCATCACTTAGGTTACTTTTTATTTGGATTTTGTTAGTTTTATTTTTTGATTGAAGGCACAGAATTAAAGGCGAATAATATCTTATTTAAACTTTCAGCCTAGTTTTTTTCACAATTCCTGTGTCAAGAAATGAGATAAAGTCTGAAAAAGTTTCTCTTTTGAAAATAAAATTAAAAAAAAAAGTTCTGGTGGAAATTTTCAGCATTTCAATTTAAATCATATTTTCTTGAAATTACAGCCATATAAGCTGAAACGATTAAAAAGATATCACATTATGAATTAAATTATAAACATGATGTATAACAAACAAACAAAATTAACAGGGTACTCCTTAATTTAACATAATATCGAATAGTATTGCATTTCAAAAAATATTAAATATTTAATGATTTTAATGGAGGACCTATCCATAACGGTTGGAGGCCGAGAAAGTATGGCCACTGTTTAAAAAAAATGGCTACTGAAATTCAAACATGGCTACTTTTTTGGCTACTGATTTTTTAGGTCCAGGGTGAGCCCTGCCATCTAGTCTCTATCCCAATTGATTTAGGTTTCCAGTATTTCAAATATTGAATCAAATATCCAGCCATCAGTGATGTTCTTGCATTATTATACTTAGATTTCTGAGGTTTCCCAGAAACAGTTGGATATTTTGTCTACATGTAATATTTAGGGTATACAGTAAGTGTGACAGGACCGGACATAACACACATGTATACATGTTGAAAAGGTATAAAAAGGCTTTCACTATTTTACTATAGAAATTAAGTCTTTGTTCAGAACCACTACATTAATAGGGTCATTCTTGAGTGAAAATAAACGTATACAAAAATCTGCAGTAATTAGAGGTAAAGGGTTGAAGATTTCCAGGATTTGTAACTCATGTCTGATTTTATTCCCAATTTTTATCTCTTACAAAAACACTGAGAACTCTTGGCCATACAACCAACTCACAGTACCTGTTTGGGAACTGTTGCCTTCTCCTGTAAGTTATCCTTTTCTTTTAACTTCGGGGGTCGTTTGTTGCCCATTTTCGGCACAGCTAGTCGTTCAAAAGATCCTCCCCTATGTAAGAAAAGGAGAATGTGTTCTTCATATGTCAGTAGCATTAACGGTATCAAAAAACGTGTACATCTGATCACTAGGCAATGATCAATGTATAAAGTGTTACGCTTAATTTTGATACTAGTAACTTATTGTGCAGATTGGAGAAAAAATTACCTATTTTGGTTACCTAACTTTTGACAAGGGAAAGAGTAATCACAGGGCCTGAATTTGTCAGCAATCTTGACTATATTGTATATAATCAACTAGTTCACGGTATCCTGTAAAGTAGCTACGATTCTACTGTTGTTTGTTGTACTGTATACTGGAAAATGTTCGCCCCTCAATGGTAGAAGTCCATTTCCACCCAATATTAAATTGGCCCTTAACATTTAATTATAGGTACTATGTATATCATCTTGTTTAAAGTTGTTCGCAGTAATGATAACTGCGCCCTCATTGCGGATATCTTGAAAATAGCAAATTACATGTGTTCTTAAGAAGAGCTGTTTGATGACCAGTAAAAAAACCAGCCTGCTATTGATCAACTCTGACCCAGCTTTGTTTTCAGCACATATAAAATATTATGCCATATTGAAATTCAAATGGCTACTTTTTTTTTAAATTACCCCCTGTTTTAAAACATAGTGAGAACACTGGCACGAGACATTTTATCAGTTATCAGAGAAAGACAGTTGCACCGGAGAGGTATGAAGGGATTCTTCGATGTACAACAGTTAAACTTTACACCCTAATATTGTCGATGAAGACATTTCACAGATTCAATAACAGTCATATACACACATGAAGTGGAAAGCTGGGGACTTCTTGAAGAATTTCTGGACAGCTGATCCAAGCATCACCCAATTCTGTGGTGTCATCTGTCTGTCTGCTCCACCATCTACAAACGTTATCTGTGTAACAGACCACAGAGAGTAAGTTTGTAAACAACACAATGTACACCAAGATGTTGATTACCAATCTTATAGTGCCTTAAGTATTAGGTTGCTATAATCAGTGTTTATTTCCTGGTTATGTCCCACAAAAATAACTTTGTTAAAACACGATTTCATAATAAGCTTTATTCAACAAGTAAACTTTATACTGTAGTAGAGCAAATATTTAGTCCTGTATTTTTCTTTATAACAATATAGGCTATTGTATAAAATTCACCTGTGATGCCGGAGTTATCCCCCTTGTCAAATAAACAGTACCACAACCATATTATCAATGTTCTTCTTGTGTTCCCTTTAAATGTCTTTTCAATGTTGTTTTTTTAACCTGGTACAGTGTACTTCCTCTTAAAGTAAACCTGTTTCTTTGCACTTTTGAAATCTCCCGACCTAATCCCAACCCCTACAATCGCAATTGTCTCTGTCTGTCACCGAATTTATCCTAGCTGTATCAAGAGTTACAGCTTCGAATCATAAAAGCAGGATTGATACAGGAATTTTATTATATATTCAAGGCCTTTCAAGAGCCTTTTATCAAAATATAAAGCTGAAGTATTGCAAAATAATATCTATCATAGTAATATATATAAGAAAATCATGAATATAATATATAAAGCATTTTCAAACATTTATTGGAGCAAATCAGGAACTGGTATACGGATAATCTGGAAATAAGCTCGTAAAAAAATATCTGAATTTTGAATTGATTAGATACGAAGAGTAACAGCAATACAGATAATAATACGATCAAAACTTGATGAATGTTCATATTGTCAAATTGAAGGTTCATCCTTTCTATCCATTTTTCTTAAATATAGGGAATTTTACAGCCTTTTCATCTTAAGTACCATTACTATGAACACTGGAAAGATATTGTATTTGGTTGGAACTTCTCAATCTGTAAAAGAGATTCATATCAGAGTAATGTAACTGCATAGCCTTAATTCAATCTGAAAAAGAAATTCTATTTCTCTTACCAACTTCTCTGCGAACTCAATCGGCTCAAATTTGACGAAGTCTGTATGCAGGGCTTCAGCTTTCTGTCTGCTCAGGTTTGATATGAGGAGGACTGCTTGGGAGTCTAACGCTCCTTCTCTAGGCATTCGCACTACAAAGGACATATACCAAAGGACATTGAACCAATGTACTATTCATTAAGTTTTAAAATATCTATTAACAAAATTTTTAAGAAACATTGCATTTGAAAGATTTCAAACAATTTTAACATTTAAGATAATACATGTATGTGGTTTTCAATCGGAATTTTTTTAAGCTTCTACAATTAATTTTCCCTTTTATAGGAATCTTGCATTAGTCAAAGGGAAATAACTCTGTATAACCTAACTACCTTGAATGCCTGTTGTCTAATCCTTTTGTTAACTTAATAAAATTTGTTGAAACCGAAACTACTACATGTACTAGAATGAACTGCCAAATTAATTGAATAAATCTCTTAATATTTTTTTCTGTATCATAAATAAGTATTGTAATCTCATTCAAAGTTGACCATAACTCCAATCTGTTTACCATTGGTAACATCATGAGTGAACAGAAAACATCTCTACCAACGTTTTATGCTGCATACACGTAAATATTAGCCGAGACATTGCACGCTTACCTTCTTTATTGAGGGAGTTTGCCTCATCCAAAACCTCTTGTAATCTCTTAGATTCTGGATTTATCATATCATGTGTATTCTCTGAAACAAACAACAGGTAACCATGAACAGCATTATCACTAAATTGGAAAAAAGTGATTCAGTTGATAGTTTATATATATATCATTTCTTTTTTCCCTTTGAGATTTTTATTTCTTACTAAATGACATACACAAATTTGCTCTTAAGGAAGATAAAAAAAAAATGAATAAAAGCATTTCTATAAAAACAAAACAAAATATATATATATGCATCCATATAACTGCTTTTTGTAGTCAAATTTACTACAGGTGTTTCATCGAGCCTTCAATAATTTTAAAGAATGGACAGTCTTTTTTGATGAAATTGAAAAACCAGTGCGAGAAAATGTATATTATAAACAAGTGAATTTTCCATCATGACCAGTGTTTGTTTTCAGTCCACTTATCCAACACACAAGTCCTTTTAAAAGTTATTCCCAACTTTTTTTTAATTTTAAGTGACATGCATATAGTCCATTTTGTTGCAAAATTTCAGATTTTTTCAAATTGTTTAGAAAGAATACTTTGATGTGATGTGTATTTAAATCAAAATAGTGATAACTCTTGTGATTCAATCTGCATCGTTTCTTTAAAAAAAAGATATATTCAGGCATGACCCTGAAACACAGGGGCACGCAACTACCATTTATATTGATCTTGTTAGAATTTCAGACGCTGGGTACGTTTTATCATCTTGTTAGACTTTCAGTCGCTGGGTACGTTTTATCATCTTGTTCGACTTTCAGTCGCTGGGTAAGTTTTATCATCTTGTTAGACTTTCAGTTGCTGGGTACGTTTTATCATTTTGTTAGACTTTCAGTCGCTGGGTACGTTTTATCATCTTGTTCGACTTTCAGTCGCTGGGCAAGTTTTATCATCTTTTTAGACTTTCAGTTGCTGGTTACGTTTTATCATCTTGTTAGACTTTCAGTGGCTGGGTACGTTTTATCATCTTGTTAGACTTTCAGTTGCTGGGTACGTTTTATCATCTTGTTCGACTTTCAGTTGCTGGGTACGTTTTATCATCTTGTTAGACTTTCAGTTGCTGGTTACATTTTACATCTTGTTAGACTTTCAGTCGCTGGGTACGTTTTATCATCTTGTTAGACTTTCAGTCGCTGGGTACGTTTTACATTTTGTTAGACTTTCAGTTGCTGGGTACGTTTTATCATCGTGTTAGACTTTCAGTTGCTGGGTGCGTTTTATCATCTTAGACTTTCAGTCGCTGGGTGCGTTTTATCCCAATATAACGTACCCAGCAACTGAAAGTCCAACAAGATCAATATTAATAGTAGTTGCATGCCCCTGTGCTCGAAATAGCTTCAAAGACCAATTTCAGATGGTTCGATACAGCTGTTACAGGTCTTTACAGCTATATACGGATATGGCTCAAACGACAGAATGTATTGGTCCTGTTTATTGAAAGTAACTGCATTTTAGTCAAACTGACAATAGCTTTTACATTTTTATCTTTCACGAACATCAATTATGATGCTTCTAAAGTGATATATGTACATACCACCTAAGTGCTATATTAGCCTTAATTTTTTTTCCAAATGTGCCGAGTAATCAGGTTTTCCCCAACCTGGCTATTCCTTAAAAAATCAGTGAATAATAATTTATCAGATATTCCTGCGTGTGGACCCATGACCTGTAGTCCATAGACTAATGTAACTTTTGATTAAGAACATTTTTGCCGTATGACAGTCAGTAACAGTTAGATGACTCTTTTTATAAGAACACAATATCAAAAACAAACAAAATTTATCAGGAAAAAACAACAACAGGAAAATCACTTTGAATGTCTTCGATAAGGACCCGGTAGTCATGACGAACTCGCAACCTCTCGCTTCTATTTTGATCAAATTGCAAGTACTGCATGCTGTTGTACTCCTCGCCGTCAGCTTCATCGTCTTCTTCTTGTGTCGCTACCTCCACTTGTCGCTTATTTCTTTCACGCGCCATTTTCGGTTTCTGTATACACAGGAAGAACAATTAACTGTAATAAAATCTGAAACGACAGTTTAATAATTACGGAATTGTACGTAATTATATTCACAGAAAACTATGGGCGCTATTTTTTTGCAAAAATTACCTCAATGTGTCAGACAATATTTTTAAATTATTTCATATTAAATCATAGTATTACGGTGCATATTTATGACCATCTGTACGATTGATCTTACAGACAGGTACTGGACACACTATCGGAGACATATAAAGCCAGGGCCGTTTTCGTTTAAATGGTCAAACCGATCGGACCACTCTTGTTCGTTTATTTAAAAGGTCGGACCTAGTAATCTGATGCTGCTTTCAGGCGTGCCCTGAGAAAGCCTTGCAAGGCCTGCATACACATTTGCAGGTCCGCCAGGATTTATACCCGAAATTGTTACATTTATAAACGGTCAAACCGGTTGTTCCGCATAAACGAACAGGCCCATTAGATTATGTTATGGTACCTAAGTCCGTGTTAATATATTGCTATTAGTGTGTCCAGCGCTGTGCTGTAACATATCTTTATTTGGCCTCTTTGACTGGTCAGTTTTGAAAATCTTTGGTCTCTTTGGTGCGACCACGGAATTAGATTATTTAAGTCCGTGGTACAGCGACACCCGTCATTCAAAGCAGTCGGAGGACAAAACAGTTAACAAATAATGAATGTCCAATTTCTGCTTCTATTGTTATCATTTGCGACCCAGAAATCTTATTCGATTATTTTTACGACGTGAACAAGTTGGTGATGTCATGATTTAAATAAACATTCTTTCACATTTCCGAACTAAACTGCATAGCGTTAACGAAGGGTAACATAATGCATTGTAACAGAACTGACATTCAGTAATTTTGAGTAGCGAAATAAAGGTTATTAAAAACAGGTCAAAATTCAAAATTCCAAAACAATTGTTACATTTGAGTTTTGAATTAAAAGATCCCGATACACTATCCCATGTATTCAAAGGGAAATACGAGCATAAAACATTTTAATTTATTGTATAAGAGTACCATACAAATCCACATATCGGCAATACTTACACTGGCAGTACCCTATCTCTACCCAGAGATGCAATTCCTTCCACTCACTAACAGGAACGACGACTCTGGATAAATTATGGCGATTAGGCGCCCATGATCAGGCGCCCGCATCACTGTTGACACCGAACAACTTCAGCCGCTTCCAATGATCTCCCTTTACTGTATCTGTGGGCAGTTTACCTTTTCCATCCGCTTGAACACTACAATTGATTTGCTCTCAGATTTAACCTCCGTTTTATTTCCCAAATCCTCATCATCTATCAGCCCTACCTTAATAAAAGGGGGGGGGGGGGGGTACGCATCAATGACAGCGATAACGNATAACGAACCTAACATTTTTTTGAATGAGATAACATCGGATTTCCATTTGTTCATGTGTCTATAATAGCTCTACAGACATCCTCGATATTCCAGGGGTTACACGCTATCCCTTGAATATGCAATGACAACATCTAACGATCAGTGTGCGCCACCTTGTGGGTGAGAAGAGAAGACAGGGTTATTCATTTGAAGTATAAAAAAGGATTATCGCAGTAGCAGAACGGTAAAAGTGACCGACTTTAAAGCCGGGTGACGCTTCTTCAAATGACAACCTAGCAATTGGTCAGGGTTGTTTTTTTACCAGAGACCAATGAATAGCTATTTCAACATATTCTAAGGGTGCAGAGAGTGTTGGTGAGCGTAATACCTGAAATATCGAGAATGCTTTACAGTTAACTTCACTTTGGTGACTTGGCGATACTATTTGGCTTCTTCTGTAATATATTTTATTTCATTGTTATGTAGCAGCCAATGAATAGGATTCGATTCAGTCTTTCTGACAAACTAGCCTCTCCATGCTATGCGTTATGACCCCGACAACTCGCTCGAAAGTTAAGCAGTATTGAGCATGGTTAATGGCTGGGTGGGTGCCCGATTTCCTGACAAGCTCTTCACTTTGTAAGGTAGCTTGCCGTTTTTCCAGCCTAACTCCGCTTCCTTCGAACTGCTCTCATCCCCGAAACTTGCATGCCCATCTAACTAGTTATATATAGGCGTGAAGAGCTATACTATTCTTTGTGATGTCTACATTTTTTTCGCAACCACCTGTCATGTACAGGCTGATAGTGTCAAAACAATTCCCATTTGGACTAAAATGAACTTTACCAAAGGACAATGCTTATGTCAAGAGTAAATTCGTTTGCTAACTCGTAGTCGGAAGGCTTTTCTATACAATAATACGGACCATTCCCTTTTGAAGGTGCTTTATCATGCATTTGGTAATAATATATGTAATATATTAAATGGGATAAAACCAATTCCAGAGTTTTATATTTCCATCGTCTTACGCGAGTAACACAAAGCTTAGAAAATAATATCCATCCAGATCATTTACACAAGATTATGTTGGCAGATTCAACGATGGAGACATTTATATTAATAAAAGAACAGTTTTCATTCTCACCTGAAGTAAGCTCTACGACAAAATTAAAGAAACAATTCCTGTCCAAGACCTGTTCGTGCTTTTGGGGATTCTGCTGCTGTCCCCAAGGTTTACCGTATTTTCTTTCCAATAAATACTTAATGAAAACTAATTGATTAATTATTCGTTCAGACAAAAGATATACTTTATAACGTCTTACACTATATGTGATATTACCCTTTAGATTCTGAAAGCTGGATGCCCTGTATCGATTAGACCGAACGGTAGAAAATACCAAAACGGCATCCTAATTCACTCCGGATTTCATACTTCGCCATCGGCTTCAGGCCATTGGCAAATGAGAGCGTCCACTTCCAGTCATTGACAAATGAGAGCGTCCATACTTCCGGCCATTGGCAAAGGAGAGCGTCCATACTTCCGGTCATTGGCAAATGAGAGCGTCCACTTCCTGTCATTGACAAATGAGAGCGTCCACTTCATGATTACTGTAAAACGGGATTTATTGTACGATAATACAAATCTTACTAAAAACCGTAATAGTCTACAGGAAAATGTATACAGAAACACGCAAGTAACTAAAACCAGGTCCTTACGATATTATTTCTTAATCTAAACCCAAGTCCTAAACAAGAGACACTACTCTTAGGACCAAGAATGCTATAGATCATTTGGTTGAGGTCCGTATGTGTATATCGTTAAGGCGAGAGAATCTCAACTCACTTCCATGTTGTGTTTCAAGGATGGAGCCAAACTCCTTACCTTATTCGGGTACTGTAACCTTATGTATGTGTTCTTCTTCTCTTCATGTTCAGCAAGCAGTTAAACTGTTAAAAGGTTAGAGATATCAACCATTCCAAGTAATAACAAAGAGATAAAGTACACGAGGGAAACTAATAGACCAATCCTCATAGCACAAGTGTATGTCTCTTCATTAATATCAATGATGTATATGGTTACAGGTTGGAAATCTCGACCGTTTCCGTATGACTCCAGATCTATTCCAAGCCCAAACCCCCGGGAGGGGACAGACCTCAAACCCCCGGGAGGGGACACACCTCAAACCCCCAGGAGGGGACACACCTCAAACCCCCGGGAGGGGACACACCTCAAACCCCTGGGAGGAGACACACCTCAAACCCCGGGAGGGAACAGACCTCAAACCCCTGGGAGGGGACACACCTCAAACCCCCGGGAGGGGGCACCTCAAACCCCCTGGGAGGGGACACACCTCAAACCCCCTGGGAGGGGACACACCTCAAACACCCTGGGAGGGGACAGACCTCGAGATCAATTTGGTCGCATACACCTATGTCTCTCTTCATACCGTGAGGATATCGACCGTTTGCATATTTTAACTAGGAACCAAGTACCAAAGTGCTAGGCACGACTCATGTGAAAATACTAAAGCACGAGTGCATTCGTTTCTTCCCAGCAATAATATATATGGTTATAGGTTAGGGATCAAACTTTGTTTCCATGTTATGACCTTGGGACAAAGTATCCTTGGGCGAGGCTGGATCCAATCCTTTTAACATTTTTATAGATATGATCCAAGGAATATGCTGACAAGGGACCGGATCCGAACCCTGGTAACATACATGTGTGCGTCTCTCCTTGTATACGACGGGATCTCTACCGTTTGCATGAGGAAAGCATGGGCGAGCCAGACCCTAGTCAATTCATGGTAGCTTGCGGATATTCCTCTCTCCGTGTCTGGTATTTGTCAGTATGGTTACAGGGTAGGGATCTCAAACGTTTTTTTATTGCGACCCTGGTTTGGGCAGAGCCAATCCTCTCAGCGTGGTTGTGTTCGTTTCTACATGCCAAACAAGTAGAAAATTATTTGGCGGGACCAGTTTCAAGATTTGCCCCAACGACAAAGTGCCCAAGGGCGGATGTGGAGTCGAACCCTGGAAGCATTATTGTATTGGTCCCTTCGTACATGGCTGGTAGATATACGGTTATTTTTTACTTTACCGTTCCTCGTTATGACCAAAAACTGTGTCAACGAAAGCACTCAATCCCAGCTAGGACCTATCCAATATCATGATCCTTGGCATTATTTTGAAAAAAAATTACACATATTTTGTTCAATTCATTGTGTTGCCTGTTAGCTATTTCAGTTTACCTTTGGTCTATTAAAATGCATTGAAATATATGTGGCAGATTTTAATTGTACATAGGATTAAGGTCCCCTTCTTGCTTTGAACTACAGGGAATTTCCCTTTAGCTCTGTGGTAGAGCGTCAGACTTGGAACCTGAAGATCGAGGGTTCGATCCCCGGTGGAAGCACACTATTCTTTTTCCCGTTAAAAATGATGTCCGTGGCCTTCCCTGTGGTGACAGGGCGTTAGAACCTGGGTTGTGGTGTTGGAGGGTAAACACATTTAAAAAGGAAAGAGTAGTGTGGCAGGTTTTAATTGTACATAGGATTAAGGTCGCCTTTGAGCTGGAGGCTAGAATAGGAACCTGGAGATCGAGGGTTCGGTCCCCGGTGGCAGCGTACTATTCTCTTTCCCGTTACATATAATTGCTTCGCTGGTCTACACAAGATGTCGAAGTATTCTGGCTCCACACATTATGATTATCTGTAACATATCGGATACCATTAACTTTCAAAATAGAATCCCATTTAATTACACGAGGACATCATCCCTGGTAACGATTTGCCGAATAACAACCGTGGTTCTTACGGAACTTGAGATTTTGAAACTTTTCATACATTACAGCCCAACAAACTTAACAAAATGTTTGGCATTGCCAAATACCCATAATTAAATTATCATAATGACATAAGGCATTGAAAGGAGATCAAGGTGAGATATACTAGGAATGTCTACGGCACTGCATCCCAGGTACCTACTAGCCAAATATAAAACTTGTGTCTCGGACATTGCCTAAAAGTTAGCGGACAGACGCTACGTCATCGCATATGTTCATGTGCTCTTTGTGTGGGCTAGCTAAATGATTCATATGTCAAAATGGTCGGCTGGTAAATGATTTAAGACTCATCATCTTGGCCATTCTGGATTTCAGACCACACTGAAAAATGACAACACTTGGGTCTGCTTTATCTCGGATCATTCTTGGCAAGCATCAAATTAACTATTTCACACTTTTCAAAATGGTTGTCAGGATATTTGAAATAAATAGCAAAAGAATTGAGCTATTTGAATAATTAACTGTAAAGGAGAAATAACCTTTCAAAAACGATAGATCAATAATGCACCATGGAATGCATGTAGTATTGCACTATTGAAACCAAGGGGAATAACTCTTTTAATTATAGTGAAATATTCAGGACCCACCCATAACTCCAATAATTATGATGGGATACCAATTGTTCAGTGGCGGATCCAGATACCGATCTGGGGGGGTTTCCAAATTTCCTGGGGGGGTTTCCATGTGGGGAAAAATTGAGGAAAATGGTGAAAATACATGATTTTTAAAGAAAATTCTCAGGGTGGGGGGGGTTCCTGAAGCCCAGAAAACCCCTCTGGATCCGCCACTGATTGTTGGCCATTGTATGGTATCAAACCCTCCTATGAAGTTTGAATTTAATCTGTCGATTTTTATTAAAGATATCGGGCAGACACCACTTTGGAAAGTGGATCAAGGGCCCTAACTCCGCAAGCTACTGTTGGATACTGGTGGTAATCAAAACTTGTCTGAGCTTTTATGGTAATGAGCCTTCTTATGAAGTTTGAATTGAATCTGTTGAAAATTAATGAAGATATGGAGCAGACATTGTTTCTGAGAGTGGATAAAGGGCCCTAACTCAGTAAGTCATAGTCGAATATGAACCTTCTGATGATGTTCGAATTGAATCTGTCGAAAATTAATGAAGATATGGAGCAGACACCAAGTGCACCCACCCACCAGCCGTGACAAGATAATACTTCCTGTTCGACATATAAAAAAATGACCGATTCAATTATTTATCTGTACTTATACCGTCCCATAACAGGACATGCATGACGAAAAATGAAGAAATGGATTTTTCAATATTTTATTGCTTTTCATGGCATGACTGAACATCGACCCTTAATGTACATGACAACAAGACAGAACACGAATGGCCAGGGCTGTTCACTCATAACAACCATCCTCCGACTACACGTCAACCTCCTTTCTCACTCACTATCAACTCTACAACTTGATTCAGGTACTAAGGGCTGAAGCATGTCTATCCAATGGTCAGTTTTGTACACAGAGTTCCTACACTGGGACATTGTCACTCCAGTATAGCCACATTAATGGCTTAAACTGAGCAGTCATCACTACACATATTACGGTGGGCCGTCTCGTAACTTATCACACTGGTGGGCTGCCTCAAAACAAGTGGTCCATGGACCTGAACTGCTCACCTGGTTATATATCAATACATGTGAACTTCAGCCAGTACGTCCGAGAAATTTGACCTTTCACTTTCCATCTTGGAAAGCTACAGACCAAATGTGCCCCTAGCACTGGCCGACCTATATTAACCTTTTGTAGTTTTTATACATGAATACTGTGCCTTAATTGGGTCTAGTCAGATATTTGTTCGATAACTTGATAACACTTTTTTCCAGAAAGCTAAAGGCCAAATATCACGACTCATCATTATATAGATAGTTTCTTTGAATTTTTGAACACCTTGGACACCTGTGACCTCGAAAAAGGGTCAAGGTTATACATTTCAACTTTGACATGTCTTCCATCAATACAAACTACATGCTTAATATCTAGACACTTGTCCTTTTTGTTCAGTAGAAGAAGTTGTTAACAAGATAAGTTATGACGAATGGATCATGCTCCCACTTAAGCTCACAGGCAAAATGAGCTTAAACTATATTTTCAGACATTTGATCCTATATTGTTCTGAATCAAAATATATTGCTCACTTACCAAAAATCTTGTAAACAAACATTGATCATTTTACTCGCCTACAAGCAAACACAACTCAAATACCGCCCAGTCTGTTTCCACTGCCAGAGCTACAAGGAGGCACGAGGTAGATAAACTTATCACTTACCCCTTGTATCCACAACCTTACACCTGCCCTCTACTAGCTTGTGACTTCCACATAATGTTGGTCAAATTTCAACAGATAAGACAATGCTTGGTACTAATTATGATGCACAAAACAAGATAAAAAAGCAACACAATTAGAAATTTGAAAAAAAATGAATTTTCTTGTGTATATAGCACTATCCTGACAAAAGATTTTGTTGAGTTAGATATTTTAAGAATATCTCCGTGCACAATAGCTTCCAACCTAGTTGTCAATATTTTAGTATCTGAGGAAGTACATATCTGTAGGTACAAATTGGGTACTGTATCCAGTTCATAAAAAAACATCAGGATTCTGGTATGCATGATTTCTCTTGTTGTAGCTCCAAATCCTTAATTCATAAATTACAAAAATATATTTACTATATATATGATGCTACAGTTGACAATTTACTAGAGATAAATTAGAACCTGCTATTACATCACCTGCACAAAAAGGAGCCAACACAAGCACATCAATAACAAATTCAACAAGACAGTTTGGCAGTGGATCAACATTCAACATGAACAGCTTACCAGTATTTTAATCAAAATATATTGGCCGAGGCGATTCTGTTGTACCACCTGTAATCGTTGACAGACCAAGCATCGAGTCATACATGCTTGTACATACCACAATCTTCATCTAATGTTCGATCTAATCCAATCACACAGATCACTAAATATCACAATCAACAGTTTTACGGAAGGGGGATACGTACAGGTTTTGAACCATCAAGATATTACATACGGCAAGTAGTACCAAATAAATACCTAAACGTAACATCTCGGTTAACAGCAAGAACCAGCAGAATGTCCTACAAATCACATACATTCCCTTATATTTGAGACAAGTATCGATCTGGAATTCAATATTTTGAGAATGACTAAAAGATGCACATCAGCAAGAGCTACACAAATCTGGTCCATGTTCCTAAATTTGAGTTGTGATGAAGCATAATAAGGATAGAAATAATTGACGTAATTAAAACAAGAGGATTCAAATACAAGATGCAACACAAAACAAGGTCTATTTTTGTTTCAGGTTCGCACAGATTTGTAACTAAGGACACTACCACTAATCACAAGGAATGCTCAAGTATGACGAATACCTAAAACTATAAAAACAGCACTCATTACATGGGCGCGCTTCAACTACGGCAACAACAGTACATCTTCAGTTAGGGCACCAACTCTACAAGATGTTTCCAGCCACAGCAACCACAGTATATCAATGCTTCAACAACCACACCAAAAGTAAATAGGCACCTCAGCATCAGTACCAAGTACAGAAGTGCAATAAAATTATGCACGGGCCAATTTCGTTTATAGTGATTGAAACTGTTGGACCAGAGTGGTTGGTTTATGAAATAAGGTCAGACCTAGTAATCCGATGCTGCTTTCAGGTGAGCCTTTACAGGCCAAAGGTCTTCGTCTACAGTACCAACAGTATATAAGGTCTCTGTCTACAGTATCATCAGTACACAAGGTCTGTCTACAGTATCATCAGTACACAAGGTCTGTCTACAGTAACATCAGTACACAAGGTTTCTGTCTACAGTATCATCAGTACACAAGGTCTCTGTCTACAGTATCATCAGTACACAAGGTCTCTGTCTACAGTACCATCAGTACATAAGGTCTCTGTCTACAGTATCATCAGTACACAAGGTCTCTGTCTACAGTACCATCAGTACATAAGGTCTCTGTCTACAGTATCATCAGTACACAAGGTCTCTGTCTACAGTACCATCAGTACATAAGGTCTCTGTCTACAGTATCATCAGTACACAAGGTCTCTGTCTACAGTACCATCAGTACATAAGGTCTCTGTCTACAGTATCATCAGTACACAAGGTCTCTGTCTACAGTACCATCAGTACATAAGGTCTCTGTCTACAGTATCATCAGTACACAAGGTCTCTGTCTACAGTACCATCAGTACATAAGGTCTCTGTCTACAGTACCAACAGAACACAAGGTCTGTGTCTACAGTATCAACAGGACACAATGTCCGTCTACAGTACCAACAGTAAACAAGGTCTGTCTACAGTACCGACAGTACATAAGGTCTGTCAACAGTACCAACAGTAAACAAGCTCTGTCTACAGTCCCAACAGTACATAAGATCTCTGTCTATGGTACCAACAGGACATAAGGGCTGTCTACAGTACCAGCAGAACACAAGGTCTGTTGACAGTACCAAAAGTACATAAGGTCTCTATCTACAGTAGCAACAGTACACAAGGTACTGTAGACAGAACTTATGTACCATTGGTACTGTAGACAAACCTTGTGTACTGTTTGTTCTGTAGACAGAGACCTAAAGTGCTGTTGGTACTGTAGCCAGAGACCTTATGTACAGTTGATACTGAAGACAGACCTTGTGTACTGTTTGTACTGGAGACAGATGCCTTATGTACTGTTTGTACTGTAGACAGATACCTTATGTACTGTTTATACTGTAGACAGAGATCTTGTGTTCTGTTGGCACTGTAGACAGACCTTGTGCTCTGTTGGTACTGTAGCCAGAGACCTTATGTACAGTTGATACTGTAGACCGAGACCTTGTGTTCTGCTGGTACTGTAGACAGTACATAAGGTCTCTGTCTACAGTACAAACAGTACATAAGGCATCTGTCTACAGTACAAACAGTACACAAGGTCTCTGTCTACAGTACCAACAGTACATAAGGTCTCTGTCTACGGTACCAACAGCACATTAGGTCTCTGTCTACAGTACAAACAGTACATAAGGTCTGTCTACAGTACCAACAGTACACAAGGTCTGTCTACAGTACACAAGGTCTGTCTACAGTACAAACAGTACATAAGGTCTGTCTACAGTGCCAACAGTACATAAGGTCTGTCTACAGTACCATCAGTACATAAGGTCTGTCTACAGTACCAACAGTACACAAGGTTTGTCTACAGTATCAACAGTACATAAGGTCTGTCGACAGTACCAACAGTACACAAGATCTGTCAACAGTACATAAGCTCTGTCTAAACTACAAACAGTACATAAGGTCTGTCTACAATACCAACAGTACATAAGGTCTCTGTATACGGTACCAACAGCACATTAGGTCTGTCTACAGTACCAACACTACACAAGGTCTGTCTACAGTTCCAACAGTACATAAGGTCTGTATACAGTACAAACAGTACATAAGATCTGTCTACAGTACCAACAGAACACAAGGGCTGTTTACAGTACCAAAAGTACAAAAGGTCTGTCTACAGTACCAAAAGTACACAAGGTCTCTGTCTACATTACCAACAGTACACAAGGTCTGTGTCTACAGTACCAATGGTACATAAGGTCTGTCTACAGGACCATCAGTACATAAGGTCTGTCTACAATACCAACAGTACATAAGGTCTCTCTACAGTATCAACAGTACATAAGGTCTGTCTTCAGGCCCAACAGTACACAAGGTCTCTCTACAGTACATAAGGTCTCTGTCTATGGTACCAACAGTACATAAGGTCGCTGTCTACAGTACCAACAGTACACCCGATCTGTCAACAGTACATAAGCTCTGCCTAAAGTACAAACAGTACATAAGGTCTCTGTCTTCGGTACCAACAGCACATTAGGTCTCTGTCTACAGTACAAACAGAACACAAGGTCTGTTTACAGTACCAAAAGGACATAAGGTCTGTCTACAGTACCCACAGTACACAAGGTCTCTGTCTAAAGTACCATCAGTACATAAGGTCTCTTTCTACAGTACCAACAGAACACAAGGTCTGCCTACAGTACCAACAGTACATAAGGTCTGTCTTCAGTACCAAAAGTACACAAGGTCTCTGTCTACGGTACCAACAGCACATTAGGTCTCTGTCTACAGTACAAACAGTACACAAGGTCTGTCTAACACAAGGTCTGTCTACAGTAACATCAGTACACAAGGTTTCTGTCTACAGTATCATCAGTACATAAGGTCTCTGTCTTCGGTACCAACAGCACATTAGGTCTCTGTCTACAGTACAAACAGTACATAAGATCTGTCTACAGTGCCAACAGTACATAAGGTCTGTCGACAGTACCATCAGTACATAAGGACTCTGTCTACGGTAGCAACAGTACATAAGGTCTGTCTACAGTCCCATCAGTACATAAGGTCTCTGTCTGCAGTACCAACAGTACATAAGGACTGTCTACAGTACCATCAGTACATAATGTCTGTCTACAGTATCAACAGCACATAAGGTCTCTGTCTACAGTATCATCAGTACACAAGGTCTCTGTCTAAAGTACCATCAGTACATAAGGTATCTGTCTACGGTACCAACAGCACATTAGGTCTGTCTACAGTACCAACACTACACAAGGTCTGTCTACAGTACATAAGCTCTGTCTACAGTACCAACAGAACACAAGGACTGTTTACAGTACCAAAAGTACAAAAGGTCTGTCTACAGTACCAACACTACACAAGGTCTGTCTACAGTATCATCAGTACATAAGGTCTCTGTCTTCGGTACCAACAGCACATTAGGTCTCTGTCTACAAGTGCCAACAGTACATAAGGTCTCTCTCTACAGTACCAACAGTACACAGGGTCTCTGTCTACAGTACCAAAAGTACACAAGGTCTCTGTCTACGGTACCAACAGAACATAAGGACTGTCTACAGTACCAACAGTAAACAAGGTCTGTCTACAGTACCAAAAGTACACAAGGTCTGTCTACAGTTCCAACAGTACACAAGGTTTGTGTACAGTACCAACAGTACATAAGGACTCTGTCTACAGTACCGACAGAACACAAGGTCTGTTTACAGTACCAAAAGGACATAAGGTCTGTCTACAGTGCCAACAGTACATAAGGTCTGTCGACAGTACCATCAGTACATAAGGACTCTGTCTACAGTACCAACAGGACACAAGGTTTGTCTACAGTATCAACTTTACATAAGGTCTCTGTCTACAATATCATCAGTACACAAGGTCTGTATACAGTATCATCAGTACACAAGGTCTCTGTCTACAGTATCACAGTACCATCAGTACATAAGGCCTCTGTCTACAGTACCAACAGGACATAAGGTCTCTGTCTACAGCACCAACAGTACACAAGGCCTGTCTACAGTACATAAGGACTGTCTACAGTACCATCAGTACAAAAGGTCTGTCTACAGTACCAACAGGACACAAGGTTTGTCTACAGTATAAACTGTACATAAGGTCTGTCTACAGGACCAACAGTACATAAGGTCTCAGTCTACAGTACCAACAGTACACCCGATCTGTCAACAGTACATAAGCTATGTCTAAAGTACAAACAGTACATACGGTCTCTGTCTACAGTACCAAGAGGACACAAGGTCTGTCTACAGTATCAACAGTCCATAAGGTCTGTCTACAGTATCAACACTACATAAGGTCTCTGTCTACAGTATCACAGTACCATCAGTACATAAGGCCTCTGTCTACAGTACCAACACTACACAAGGACTGTCTACAGTACACAAGGTCTGCCTACAGTACAAACAGTACATAAGGTCTCTGTGTACAGCACCAACAGTACACAAGGCCTGTCTACAGTACATAAGGACTGTCTACAGTACCAACAGTTCATAAGTTCTGTCTACAGTATCAACAGTCCATAAGGTCTGTCTACAGTATCAACTGTACACAAGGTCTGTCTACAGAATCATCAGAACACAAGGTCTGTCTACAGTAACAACAGTACATAAGGTCTGTCGACAGTACCATCAGTACATAAGGTATCTGTCTACGGTACCAACAGCACATTAGGTCTGTCTACAGTACCAACAGGTCATCAGTACATAAGGTCTCTGTCTTCGGTACCAACAGCACATTAGGTCTGTCTACAGTACCAACAGTGCACAAGGTCTCTGTCTACAGTTCCATCAGTACATAAGGTCTCTGTCTACCGTACCCACAGTACATAAGGTCTCTGTCTATGGTACCAACAGTACATAAGGTCGCTGTCTACAGTACCAACAGTAGATAAGGTCTCTGTCTACAGTACCTTCAGTACATAAGGTCTCTGTCTCCAGTATCACCAGTACACAAGGTCTGTCTACGGTACCAACAGTACACAAGGTCTCTGTCTACAGTACCAACAGTACATAAGGTATCTGTCTACAGTACCAACAGTACATAAGGTCTCTGTCTACAGTACCAACAGTACACAAGGTCTGTCTACAGTACATAAGGTCTGTCTACAGTACCAACAGTTCATAAGGTCTGTCTACAGTATCAACAGTACATAAGGTCTGTCTACAGTATCAACAGTACACAAGGTCTGTCTACAGTACATAAGGTCTCTGTCTACAGTACCAACAGTACATAAGGTCTCTGTCTACAGTACCATCAGTGGATCTTTGTCTATGGTACCAACAATACAAAAGGTCTAACTGCAGAAACAGTAGATGCATAAGGTCTATTAGTGCATTTGTGATTTATCAATGGCACCAATGTACGAAAGCACTTAAACTATGGCTCTTACAGTACACTGTGGCTTAAGCTGAGGCACAAACAGCACAAGGTCACTTCAGTAGCATCACCAACCGTACATAGGTGCTTAGACTAGGGCCTCGCCAGTACATGGTAGCTAGCTGTGGCACTAACAGTACATAGGTGCTTAGACTAGGGCCTCACCAGTATATGGTAGCTAGCTGTGGCACTAACAGAACATAGGTGCTTCAACTAGGGCCTCACCAGTATATGGTAGCTAGCTGTGGCACTAACAGTACATAGGTGCTTAGACTAGGGCCTCACCAGTATACGGTAGCTAGCTGTGGCACTAACAGTACATAGGTGCTTCAACAAGGGCCTCACCAGTATATGGTAGCTAGCTGTGGCACTAACAGTACATAGGTGCTTAGACTAGGGCATCACCAGTATATGGTAGCTAGCTGTGGCCCGCACAGTACATAGGTGCTTAGACTAGGGCCTCACCAGTATACGGTAGCTAGCTGTGGCACTAACAGTACATAGGTGCTTAGACTAGGGCATCACCAGTATATGGTAGCTAGCTGTTGCCCCAACAGTACATAGGTACTACAGCACCAAAGTACATGGTTGTTGGAACAACAACAGAAGCAGTACATGTGTGCTGCCAGGACACCAGTCCTTTAGCTATAACACATTAACAGTTAATTGCACCAGCTGGACTAAATCAAGTCCTTATTCCCCTTTTAAAGGTTCACACAGCGTTTCAGACAGTTGTTTCAAGAAAACAGTACCAAGCAAAACATTTTTAATACATACATTACTTTAATTAACATGTATAAAACAATCATGTCCAATAACCCAATGGTCCCCCACCCACATCAGCCCACTTGGCCATACATACCTGACAACATCAGACTTACAATGTCGGGAATGATCATAACAAGTTCCAGCAACAGCATGCATAACTTTCATTCTAAATAACAAGAACAATTGTGTACCCACACACTCTCACCATGGCAATTCATGTTTTATACACGGACACTTGTCTTCGATCAAACAACTTCATTCTGGGCCAATAACAAGTAAATGGTAAATGTAATGGGATACCTCATAATTTGGTGGTACAGCCTTTCAAGCTTCAGCGAACTTATGATGTTTGTCCGATAACTAGTCAATATCATCAGGTCAAGATTTTCTGACGAGGTTTTCTACATCACTCACCCATTTGCCATCCATACAAACTTGCACTACTCACACTGGTACAACTTAAAGACAATGTGTATTTGGGACTGCAGGCAAAGATGTTTACACCGATTCCAGGGAATAATCTAGCTCCCATATTTAGGGGGAAATTTAGCTGGGATTCTTGTTTCAATCATAGATGTTCAATATTTTAACAGATTTTTGATTGCTAGTTTGCTTGGTATCAAAATTACTGATACTGCAGTAAAAAAAGTATTACATAGAGCATAGATTAAACCCCACCACTTCATATAAATATTTTTATTTAATGCTTACAAACAAGAAATTATAATGAAAATAAATACTGAAGTTTCTCAATTCCTTGATATACACCTACAAAAACTACCAGCTTGACTGTATTGTTTTGTAATAATTTCATTTTTCACATTATGTTAAGGCAGACAAACAAAGTTAGCACTTAATGACGGTTCTCAAGAGTAAATTTATAAAAAATCTTCCTTTCAATAACTCAACAAAGCACTATAAGCAGACTTTCATCTCCTTGTGGAAAACTGAACACATCTCGACTTGTAAATAATACAATCCCATGCTCCTTTAGCACCATCAGCCAACATAACAATACAAGTCCTTCACTGACCCTCGAAGGGAAAACTCCATCATACGCATTCTCAAATGATCAGATATTTGTTTTATTTCTTTTCAAACTAAGTGGACAATTTTCATTTGGAATTTTATCAATTTACTTCTTATAAAAAGGACTATCAACTGAAAGTGACCAAACAATTATTAAATAATAACAAATATAAATCACAGAAGAATCCTTGTAAACAAAATTACAATATTGGCAACAAAACAGAATTCAAAGTAGCACTTATCTTATCAAGGCATATCTTCATTATTCACGATATCAATCCATTAATGTACCTTTACCGCTTCAGAACTGATCTTATCCTGGTCTTATAAAACCATTCTCACAGAATTTAGCTTAAAAATAAATATTCTCTCCTTGAAAAGAAATTTATACATCCCCTTGAAATGAAAGTACAATGAAATTTTACAATAGCGAGTATTTTCAAAGCAATTACTGTACATGACGGATTATACAACACCGCGTCTATAGCCTAATGAGGGTACGTAAGAGGTGGTCCTTCAACATAAAGAAGAAATTTTCCTGAGGTGTTCATATAGCATCAACAAAATTATGAAATTTTCAAGGTAAAATGTACAAAACCTGTAAATAATAATGAATACCAAACTGAATCCAGAAACTTCTGTTGGATCATCATGCCAGAGAATAGAGATTACTGTACTTAAGGTAAACAGTTATCTTTGGTGAAGTTTTTAAACATTACTCCCCCCACACACCCCCCCAAAAAAAAACCTATGAAGACTTTTGAGATATAGCAATCAGTAAATAGCAAAAAAAAATAAAAAAAATTGAATGAGTATTACAAAATATCTGCACTATATATACTGCAATTGATTCTAGAAAAGTTCACAAAATAAACAAAAACAACAATTTCATATTTTTTATAACTAAAATCAATGCTGAGAATGAAGATTGAGTACCAATTACTTCAGATGTGTGAAACCATTTAAAGTAAATGCAATAGACCTATCATACAGTTCAATTGTATGTACTCGGAACAGCTTCCAAACACATGCAAAGCAACCATGCAGAACAAATTGGGAAAGTCCTTGCTTCCATACACAATATTTACTGCACACAAAACTAATTTGCACCAAACAACGATAACCAATTATGCAAACAGTATTGCCACATCTGTTCATGGTGGATACGATCAAGACTTTAACAAGCTCTCTCCACCGACCAGCGGAATTTTAACATTGCAGTCCTCTCACCACACAAACACACACACTCCCTGTGACCTGATAACAGTGTGCACCGGGGTCTCAATCATTTACACACAGCTGAACCTTAGTAGTCTGGGAATTGATATCTCTACACGCCTTAACCTAATTCTTCTTCCAAATTTAACAGTTGTAAAAGGCGTCCTTTGGAGAACATATCGGTAAGTGAAAAAATTATTTACAATATATCTCTAAACCTTGATTGTCACTAATTAAAATTGTAATTAACTATAGTCACAATTACATGATAGGGGCATTTTCTGTGCAATAGAGTTTTGATAATTTTTTCAGAGAGATTACAAAGGAAATATTCCCCGAGACAGTATTACTGACAACTTACGATAATATATCTGCTAAGCAAACAGTATTACCAACAACTTTAGATGATATCTGCTAAGTAGTCTACGTGCACAAGTGAGGCAAGACTTGGTCGAAATTCCTGGTTTTGACTGTCTATTTGTTCAACTGTATATCAATGTCACAATACTAGTCATACATCACAAAATATATGCCCTGCACAAACATGACATGAATTTGTTCATGTGTACTATCATTCTGCATCCTTGTTCTTGCTGGTCAATACAGTCAACCACTTGCTGTAGCGAGGAGACTGTGACGGGCCTCTGGGAACCAACACGAGCTCAGCACATATTATTGCTAGTCTTTACTCTGGAAGATGTACAAGTTATTGGTGGCGGCCACAGCCAGAATGTTTTCGTTGGGATGCCAAGCAGTATGCAGGATTTTCTTGTTGAAGTCCAGACAGTCGACACTGATCTCTTCCTTCTTGCGTTTGCCACCTGTACACACTTTGCGTGGCTTCAGCACTGTACGAGGTTTCATGTTCTCTCTGCTTGCCTCTAGTGTCGTGTCACGCTTGGATTCACGGTCAAACATTCTATAGAAGTTGTTGTAGGAGCCCGTCATAATGTGCCTATAAGAAAAAGAAAAGGATGGAATTTACTGGTAGCCATTCACAATCTGAATTCAGACATAATTTTCTAGTTAATTGGTATCATAAATCCACAAGATCATATCAGAGACGGTATGTTAACAACAAGTCACAAAACACAAGCCAATATCTAGATCATATCTTCCAAAAAGATAATCAAGAGTTTGGAAATATGTAACATCAAAATTTTACATCATACCATGGATGTTTTAAATGCATCACAACATTTCAAGACCAACTGGTCCCTTGGTCAAGCTACGACTCCGTAGCTCGAGAGAGAGGGACCAATCAGTCCTGAAACGTGACCTTTCAGTCTTGTAAAGAAATCAATAATTTAAGATCGTATTGTGCGGATTCAAAAAAGTAAACAATGACCAGTTGAAAGAGAATTGTACTTTTTAAACATGTACGGATTTTGCTCAATATCAAAGTAAAGCTTAGTACTTGGTATTTTTGTAGATGATAAATCAAAATTTCAATGATTCATGCATTTATTACATGGAAACAAAAAATTGGCGGTGTAAACAGAGAAAAGTGGCCATACCATAACATGTCCAATTAAACAGTAGCATTAAATGGCCAGTGTAAATACACTTAAGACAACACTACATTTTTTACCTGTCGTCGCCACTCCATGAACACTCAAACTTGTCAAAGATGCAGTCATTTTCGTATAGAGAGCATAATTTGCTGCGCAGGTATTCATGCACCTGGTAGGTTTCTATAGGTTTTGTGTCCATATGTAAATCCCAAACTTTCACAGACAAGTAATCTCTTGTCACCATGTAACGTCCATTATGACTAAATTTTACATCTGATATACTGGAAATAATTTCAGAAAAGAAACTCCTATTGGTGGGATCTTCCGGCTCCTCAAACACTGCAAGAAGAAAGCATTTTTGTTATCATAAATTTGAACATTGTACCTAATAATTGCATATTTAGGAACATCAGAACCACAAAAACACAAAAAGCACTTATTCTTGTCAAAAGCAGACATTATGGTGCGGTGCGTTTTAAAGGAAGCTTCAAGGATGTAATCATTGTGTGATGCTGTCTGCTACATCATCAAGCTGCTACGGTGTTGACACATGCAGGTTAATTTCAAAGTTAATTTTAGTTTATGAATTATATTGTTTAAGTGACTATATGATATTTATCATACACAGTAGTTTCATTATGAAAATATAAAATATAGATTGTTTAGTTGTCTATAGTAATGTTACAAGGTATGTTTATATTATATACCTGTAGGTTAATTAGACATGCGAGGAAACATAAAATGCAAAAACAAATTTACAAGATTTGTATATTGTAAATTTTATCTTGTTCATGTTTCCTATTTTTGACATCTAAAACAGTCATCAATGTTTTCTACTTTGCAGCCATATGTATCATGATTGTTTTAAGAGAGAAGACAAATTTAAAGTTTGATAACTTTTGTCTAATCCCTTTTGTGTTTTTGCAAATAAAATATATTTAAATCAAACAAAAATATCAATTTCACATTTGAAATTAAAAGCCAACACCCCAAAAGTCAGGTTTGACTTTCAACTCTTACAATTAGGCTAGAGGTGGAACTTACATCGACACTACCATACCCTTGTATAAATATCAACTTAATCTGATCAGGGGTTAGTAATATATATCTTTAAATCAAGATTTTTTTACTTCAACAAAAGGGGTCAAGTTTGAGCTCTGACCCTTTCATCTTGTCTGATGTTCCCATGACAACCAAAATTTGATCAAATGTAGAACTTGAAGAAACCATAGGTGTCAATCTTAAATTTATCCATTTAGGGCTTCATGTGATATCTTGTACACAACCATTTTACCAGACACATGGACTAACGCATCGACAAAGTGATTACTATTAATCATTTGTACTACCTTAACCCTTTCAACCCTATGAAACTTTAATAGACTCTACCATGCATTGATCTGGATAAGTCCATTATGGTCTACAGTGGTGAAAGGGTTAACCTACAGGTGGGCATAATAATGAAATTTAATATCTGCTTGAATTCCAATATAACAGCCAGCTTGGTGTTGGCGAAAACATCCAACACAATTTTTAACAGGATTTTTGGTCTGTTTTTTGGTAAAGAAGAGATCAGTTTTCTGATACTTACATTTGGCATGTTTGTCACACAAAGCTTGTTGGCGCATATCACAAAGTCTAATTGTCCCTTTACTACTACTATACACAAATAAGTTACAGTCCAGAGGGTGAAACTCGGCTGCCGTGATGACCTCGGTCAACTCCTCCATGTTCGCTGGCTTGATGTCAACGATGTCTTGTGGTGGTCAAGGAAATTTGATAAATATTTTCTGACATTCTTTTTTTGAAAAGAAACTGCTACACAATAACCATAATGCACAATCGACAAATTTTAACATAACATCAAGGACAGGTCAGTATTGTACTTAATATGTATATACCATAGCTGCCGTGACACAAGCACGAGACGGAGCCTCCAACTCTAGCATGCGAAGATACTTTGAAACAGGAGGTTCAGCCAACATTTTAAGTAATGAACAACATAATTTTTTGCACCTTTTCCTTGTTAAAGAATACGGAAAACTACATAAAAGATGTTCCTCTAGTTATTAAATGAAGTTGTCATTCTGAAAAAAATGTCTGCAAAGTCCGGGGCTGATTAGTTCACATGGAAGACCCAGCACGAATAACCTTACATTTTGATGTTCCTGTTTTTATCTATATACTGATACTACAAAAGTCAACAGTACAAATGTCTGGACAGGATTTCAATGAATCTGTATAATGGAGGTGGGTATTGCAACTAATTTTCTCATTTCAAACTTACTGCAATACTGCAATTTATTGTATTCAGAAAAAAATCTGTGCATTTCAATAATTTTATATGGAAAATAGCAAATGTGAGTTAAGTTTCGTGTGCTCAAGTGATAAATTAATAAAATCAAAGCAAGCGCCACTGAATGGAGACTCACAAAAATATACCTCCCCCACCCCACCCCCGTTGATCATTAACCTTGATATCAACCCCCAAATCAGGCGGAGAAGTTTATATCATCATACCAAAGCAGAAAGTGAATTAAATATGTTTTAGGACTAATAAGATGTCTTGTTCACAATTTATTTTACGAAAGGATGGACATACAAAGTCACAACCAAAACAATTTGTCCGCAAAGTCCGGGGCTGGTTTGTTCACATGGAAGACCCAGCACGAATAACCTTACATTTTGATGTTCCTGTTTTTATCTATATACTGATACTACAAAAGTCAACAGTACAAATGTCTGGACAGGATTTCAATGAATCTATAATTAAGGTGGGTATTGGAAGTAATTTTTATATTTCAATTTTAGGGAATACTGCAGTGCATTATATTTCAAGAAATTATGTGCATTTTTTCAACTATTTTATATGGAAAATAGAAACTGGGAGGTAGTTCAGTTTGCTCCAGTGGTAAGTTGAAAATTACTTTATATATAAATCAAAGCGATTGCCATTGAGTCTCAAATATTAACTTTGTCTGTGACCTTTAATTTGGCCCTTGAATCTTGATTGTTGACCACCAAAATCTATTAAACCTTGTGTAGAGTTCAATATTACCATACCACGGCACAAAATAAATTTAATATGTTCTTGGGTTCACGATTTAACGAAGGATTGACATACAAAAAATGCCACCAAAACAATTTGTCCTTACATTTTGATGTTCCTGTTTTTATCTATATACCGATACTACAAAAGTCAACAGTACAAATGTCTGGACAGGATTTCAATGAATCTATAATTAAGGTGGGTATTGGAAGTAATTTTTATATTTCAATTTTAGGGAATACTGCAGTGTATTATATTTCAAGAAATTATGTGCATTTTTTCAACTATTTAATATGGAAAATAGAAAATGGGAGGTAGTTCAGTTTGCTCCAGTGGTAAGTTGAAAATCACTTTATATAAATCAAAGCGATTGCCATTGAGTCTCAAATATTAACTTTGTCTGTGACCTTTAATTTGGCCCTTGAATCTTGATTGTTGACCACCAAAATCTATTAAACCTTGTGTAGAGCTCAATATTACCATACCAACGCACAAAGTAAATTAAATATGTTCTTGGGTTCACGATTTAACGAAGGATTGACATACAAAAAATGCCACCAAAACAATTTGTCCGCAAAGTCCGGGGCTGGTTTGTTCACATGGAAGACCCAGCACGAATAACCTTACATTTTGATGTTCCTGTTTTTATCTATATACTGATACTACAAAAGTCAACAGTACAAATGTCTGGACAGGACTTCAATTAATCTGTATAATGAAGGTGGGTATTGCCAGTAATTTTCATATTTAAAACTTACTGCAATATATTTTATTCAGAAAAAAATCTGTGCATTTCAATAATTTTATATGGAAAATAGCAAATGTGAGTTAAGTTTCGTGTGCTCCAGTGGTAAATTTATAAAATCATAGCAAGTGCCACTGAATGGAGGCTCACATAAATATAAACACACCCCTCCTTTACCTTCGATAATTTAATAACTTTGATTATCAACCCCAAATCAGGTGTAGAACTTCATATCATCATACCACAGCACAAAGTGAATTAAATATGTTCTAGGACTAATAAGATGTCTTGTTCTCAATTTATTTTTACGAAGGACGGACATACAGTCACGCCCAAAACAATTTGTCCGCAAAGTCCGGGGCTGGTTAGTTCACATGGAACACCCAGCACGAATAACCTAACATTTTGATGTTCCTATTTTTATCTATATACTGATACTACAAAAGTCAAAAGTACAAATGTCTAGACAGGATTTCAATGAATCTGTATATTGCAAGTAATTTTCATATTTTAAATTTAGGGAATACCGCAGTGTATTATATTTCAAGCAATTATGTGCATTTTTCAACTATTTTATATGGAAAATAGAAAATGTGAGGTAGTTCAACTTGCTCAAGTGGTGAGTTGAAAATCATTTTATATAAATCAAAGTGATTGCCACTGAGTGATGGCTCACATAGATATACCCCTCCTCGATAATAAACTTTGTCTGTGATATTTAATTTGGTCCTTGAATCTTGATTGTTGACCACCAAAATCTATTAAACCTGGTGTAGAGCTTAATATTACCATACTACTGCACAAAGTGAAACAAATATGTTCTGGGGTTCACGAGTTGTCTTGTAAACAGTAATTTTACGAAGAATTGACATACAAAAATCACGACCAAAACAATTTGTCCGCAAAGTCCGGGGCTGGTTAGTTCACATGGAAGACCCAGCACGAATAACCTTACATTTTGATGTTCCTGTTTTTATCTATATACTGATACTACAAAAGTCAACAGTACAAATGTCTGGACAGGACTATAATCAAGAATAGTCTATTGTGCAAAAAAACCAGTTGAATTTATCACAGAACTATGAAAGTAACTGACTTCCTATCAATAGGAAATGGGGCAAAGCATTGCATGTGCAAGTTAAGTACATTTTCAATTCAAAAATTGATAACATTTTTATTTTTTAAAACCCCATGATGTATCTATCTAAACAAAATGTTTTTTAAAAGCTTGATAGAAACTTGTGTCTTGATCCTTTTTCACACTTCAGATTCAATCAAATATTGTATCAAAATGATATATAAATTTGTATACATCGTAATTAAGGATACTGAAACTCTGGTCAGTCACTTCCAGGTGCCAGAGGTTGATTCTCAAATCATCTGCCGACAGGTAGGTTTCCTGGTCACTGTTAATGGATATGGAGTTGATGTGATAGGTATGAGCATTTGCAAATATTCTACGAGGACTAGCTTCCACCATCAATTCCATAGGCTTAAACATTGGCACCCGTAACGTTGTCACAGTCGAAGGATCTCGCATAATGCCTGCCTCATCCTTCAGGTTGTAGCCTTCGGGCCTCTTGTCTCTTTCAGTAACTTTCCACAGCTTTATAGTTTTATCTGCAACCAACCAATAGTAATTAAACATAAGATTACCAATCCCAACAACTATCTTTAATTCCTAATCTAATATTTACTACAAAAGACCATTTTTCAAGACAAAGACTCTCGGGCCACTAAAGCATTTCTTTTTAAAACTTTCTAACCTATTTGAGTTGGCAATTTTTTTATAAGCATTGTTGGAGTTCTCATCCCTACTTCATTTCAAACGTTTATTCTATATAAAATACTTCAAACCTGCCGCCCCTCTCCACCCTGTAACATGACAAAGCATTTACTGGTTAGAAAGCATTCATTATCAACTATCATAAGCCTATGAATGAGTCCATTAGGACTGCACGTGTTTATGCATTGTTCTCGGATACATTTTTTCACAATAAAATGCAGCCGACAAGATTCTCTGGTCATGGTGAATATGGTACATCTAAATCTTGGTACATCAAATGAGCTTTACTGATCAAGTCATCTTCATGATCTTTACTTTATTCTTCACTTTTGTCAGTGCGCTTATTGATAATCAGGTATCAAGCCATCCTCGCTATCCAGGAGTTACGCTCACATTCGCTCTCTACACCCCTGGAATATGTCATAACAAAATTGAAGGCACCAAGATGGCTGTTTGATTGGTCTCGGGTAAAAAAACCTGACCAATCGCTAGGCTGATACATGTCCTTTGAAAATTACAAAGGATCGACATGTACATCAAAGGATCAAACTAGCCTTCTCATCTCATCCATAAGGCATTGCACACTGAGTCTTTGATTTTGCTATGATATATTCCAGGGGTGCAGAGAGCGAAAGTGAGTGTAACCCCTGGATATTGAGGAGGTGAGTGTAACCCCTGGATATTGAGGCGAGTGTAACCCCTGGATGTTGAGGCGAGTGTAACCCCTGGATATTGAGGAGGCGAGTGTAACCCCTGGATATTGAGGATGCGAGTGTAACCCCTGGATATTGAAGAGGTGAGTGTAACCCCTGGATATTGAGGATGCGAGTGTAACCACTGGATATTGAGGATGCGAGTGTAACCCCTGGATATTGAGGTGAGTGTAACCCCTGGATATTGAAGAGGTGAGTGTAACCCCTGGATATTGAGGATGTGAGTAACCCCTGGATATTGTAGAGGTGAGTGTAACCCCTGGATATTGAGGAGGTGAGTGTGACCCTTGGATATTGAGGAGGTGAGTGTAACCCCTGGATATTGAGGTGAGTGTAACCCCTGGATATTGAGGATGTGTCAAGCAAGGTCATGAGTTGAAATGAACATTTCTTTCAATACAATTTTTTGGTAATGACACATAGTAACTTCCATAAAAGGAAAAGTACAACAGACTCGAATGAACCTTTGAATCATAATAAAACAATTTGTCCGCAAAGTCCGGGGCTGGTTAGTTCACATGGAAGACCCAGCACGAACTACCTTACAATTTGATGTTCCTGTTTTTATCTATATACCGATACTACAAAAGTCAACAGTACAAATGTCTGAACAGGTTTTCAATGAATCGTGATAATGAAAATGGGTATTGAAAGTAATTTTCATATTTCAAACTTACTGCAATATATTTTATTCAGAAAAAAACCTGTGCAATATTTTTTTATGGAAAATAGCAAATGTGAGTTAAATTTCGTGTGCTCCAGTAGTAAATTTATAAAACCAAAGCAAGCGCCACTGAATGGAGGCTCACATAAATATACCCCCCCCCCCCCTTACCTTTGATCATTAGCCTTGATTGTCAACCCCCAAATCAGGTGTACAACTTCATAGCATCATATCACAGCACAAAGTGAATTAAATATGTTCTAGGAGTTATAAGATTTCTTGTGCATAACATTTTTTTTATGAAGGATGGACATACAAAGTCACAACTAAAACAATTTGTCCGCAAAGTCCGGGGCTGGTTTTTTCACATGGAAGACCCAGCACGAATAACCTTACATTTTGATGTTCCTGTTTTTATCTATATACTGATACTACAAAAGTCAACAGTACAAATGTCTGGACAGGATTTCAATGAATCTGTATAATGAAGGTGGGTATTGCAAGTAATGTTCATATTTTAAATTTAGGGAATACTGCAGTTGTATTATATTTCAAGAAACTGCATTTTTCAACTATTTTATATGAAAAATAGAAAATGTGAGGTAGTTCAACTTGCTCCAGTGGTAAGTTGAAAATCATTTCATATAAATCAAAGCAATTGCCACTGAGTGATGACTCACATAGATATACCCCTCCTCAAAAATAAACTTTGTCTGTGACCTTTAATTTGGTCCTTGAATCTTGATTGTTGACCACCGAAATCTATTAAACCTTGTGTAGAGCTCAATATTACCATACCACCGAACAAAGTGAATTAAATATGTTCTGGGGTTCACGAGTTGTCTTGAAACAATAATTTTACGAAGAATTGACATACAAAAATCACGACCAAAACAATTTGTCCGCAAAGTCCGGGGCTGGTTAGATCACATGGAAGACCCAGCAAGAAAAACCTTACATTTTGATGTTCCTGTTTTTATCTATATACCGATACTACAAAAGTCAACAGTTCAAATGTCTGAACAGGTTTTCGATGAATCTAGATAATGAAGGTGGGTATTGAAAGTAATTTTCATATTTCAAATTTAGGGTTAAACTGCAGTGTATTATATCTCAAGAAATTATGTGCATTTTTCAACTATTTTATATGGAAAATAGAAAATTGGAGGTAGTCAGTTTGCTCCAGTGGTAAGTTGAAAATCATTTTATATAAATCTAAGCGATTGCCATCGAGTCTCAAAAATTAACTTTGTCTGTGACCTTTAATTTGGCCCTTGAATCTTGATTGTTGACCACCGAAATCTATTAAACCTTGTGTAGAGCTCAATATTACCATACCACCGCACAAAGTGAATTAAATATGTTCTGGGGTTGACGAGTTGTCTTGAAACAATAATTTTACGAAGGATTGACATACAAAAAATGCCACCAAAACAATTTGTCCGCAAAGTCCGGGGCTGGTTAGTTCACATAGAAGACCCAGCACGAATAACCTTACATTTTGATGTTCCTGTTTTTATCTATATACTGATACTACAAAAGTCAACAGTACAAATGTCTGGACAGGATTTCAATGACACACATGTGGATGAATGCACCAACAGTGTTGGAACTTGACGACAGACCTGTGTAGACAAACATGAAAAACACTTTTGGTCTTTGGAAATCATTAACGACTATTCCTTCCAATGTATGTTATTAACTCACATAATTTCTCAATCTATGCTATCAAGCACTAAGTACATGCAAGTAAAATTTCTTGGGTCAATATATGTTCTTTGAAAATTTCAGTAGATCCATTAAAAATAATCCTCTACATAGAAGAACATTGTAAATTCTAACATTACTGACAAAGCAATCACTCAATAAGTGGGGGATATGAATTTAGAAAATTTCACAACAATGCAAGCTAAATTGGGATAAAATAATTTCACTAGTCAAGACACAATTTCTGTAAGATGATTTATATCATAACAAAACTTAAACCCTCCAAATTTCATTAAACATGTTTGCAATATATTGCTATATTATAATCATATTGCAATATATTATGCCCATTCCTACTCTAAAACAAGGGCTTAATTTCTATTTGATCAGACAGATATTTTTTGTCATTTATTAATTACCTTTGATTGCAAATACTTTCTTTTTGAAACATTTCTTTACATTTCTAACATTTACTAGGTTATTTACACACCATTAGTAGAGAGTAGAAAATTAGCAGGATTGGTCCTCTTCATCCAAAGAATCTTGTTAATTTTCTCTTCAATTTCTAAACTTTTCAGATAATCAAACTCTGGCTCGTGACTCTGGAAGGTGCTGTACACATTATATTCCCCACGAAGAGGCAGTCCAATCTTGCCCTAAAATAAAAACATCATAAGTGCAGTTTATATAACCACTTTATTAAAGACTACATGGTTTTTTTTACATTTAGAGAGAATCTCCTGAATCCAAAGACTGTTGTTTTTTTTGTGTGTTTTACGTCCTATTTACAGCTATGGTCCTTTAAGGACATGCCAGGTTTTGATGGTGGAGGAAAGGTGGAATTCCCGGAGAAATACCATCGACCAACAGCTAGTACCTGGCGACTGCCCCACGTAGGTCTCAAACCCGCGTGTAGGAGGGCTAGTGGTAACCGTTGCCCCTAGTGTTTTATTTTGAGCAGCATATAATATATTTCAAGAGCAGATATTGTATGCTTCTAAAAATATAGTTGACAATTTTTTAATTTGGCTTGTTCATGATTCTCAAAACTAACGAGACCAATAGCTTAAGATGCTCGCTGCAATGTCACCATTATCTGCACAGTGATTGTTTTGCTGTGTTTTACGGACTGTTTCCCCTAGCTAAAAAGTGCCTTATTTCCCCAAAATGACCAAAAACTGTGGATTATATTCCCGAATTCCAATACAAATAATGCTTTATTTCCCCAATACATAAAGGAACAGTCTGTTGCAAAAATTTAGGTAACAAAAACACTGATACATTGATTATTGATATAAAGAAATGACGTTTTACAGGGAACGATATTTAACTTTATTTTACTAAAATGAGAAAACAAATTATGACTTACAAAATCAATAGTGATGGCCTGATGATCAATTATAATCGAAAAATGATTAGTTTGTGCTTTCAGAATCTGATTATCAATTACGTATCCAACAATCGATATATATATGTATAGTGTCAAATGTATACAATGTAATATATGCATTGACAATCATTTACTCGGATAATTTGTATGTGATTGTTGAAAATGTAGAAATCACTTTGTAGAGTCCCATACAATGATAAAGCAACTGATCATCAATTGTTTCACTACATCCAATAACAAACCAATTATTGACGATGATTTTTTTTAACTTATTTGCCCATCAAAACTCATCAACCATGTTACTCCAACAATGTTAGAGGTTTTACACGGCGAAAAACTTTTGACAGGTGCCGCGTAACCTCTAACTGCCCATAGCTGATTTTCCCGATGCTGACGATCACATTTTCAAAGTTGATCACATAATACAAAAATGGATTACATGTAATGTTTCACAAGCAGAATACAAACAAACTCCGTATCATTTCGTTCCGTTTGAAACCCCCCCTGCTATTTTGTATTCATCCAGAAGCCATGTTTTAAATGTAGGTCAGAGATGTGCTACAACGACATGGACATGTATTTTGAGTGCTCTATTCCGTAATATAATATATATTTGTGTCTGTGACATACATATGAGATCTATATTATATAACCCGTGAGTAGACATCGTTGTCATGAACTGTTAACCACTTAAGTGAGTTTTTCAAGCCGATTTTGTTCCGCCCGGATTTTGGGCGGAAACTGCATCAAAGAATTAGTGCTTCGGAAATGAGAGGTCGCAGTCGGCAAAATCATATCCGATTGAAAAAAGGCCGACCAGCGGCCTCTCATGTTATGGGAGTACAACCATGTTGGAGTTATAATCTGGGTGGAAGCCCAAAACTCGAGTGGTTGGACAGGTGACCCCATACTTTTTCATGTCCACCTTCGGAACTGAATCCTTTGCTATATAGAATATAGACAGATGCCTGGCGAAAAAACTTTATTAGTCAAGAAAATATCGAATATTGTAAGATTATACACCCATGTCAGTGTAAAATTATATAAATTACTGAAAATTACAAGAAAAATGAGGGTTTAACATCCAGTTCACAGCTAGGGTCATTTAAGGACGTGCCCTAAATGTGTGTACGGTAATGTATGTAATTGCATGCGTGTGTCTGCACATAGGAGGCAGGTTATAAGGGAAGCGACACCTACATTTTTCAGAAGTTGTCCATTATGTTTGATACCTGTAAAATTGCATTACCTTATCGCGCTGGAAAATGACAACACGTCCACCTTTGTCACCTGTAGCCAGGAGGTCACCATCATTGTTAAATTCTACACAGGATATAATGTCAGCTACAAAAAACAATACAAGATAAATTAGTATTTCGATGGAAGTCGAAAAAGGGAGGAATATTTGTCTGTGCATTCTCATTCAAACATTGAGTGCAATACTACCAAGAAATTAATGTAACACAAAGTCTGTACCTATACATATATGAATGAATAACTTTTAGATTATATCACTTTCATAAAATATTAATTTTACAATTTATTATCAATATAATATAATTGACCACGAAGTTATCACATTATTTTAATTCTATATTGCAAGTCTTATTATATACGTATCTGCTATAATCGTCAAGTTTATAAAAAGCTTGTGCGAAACAAATTTTATTTCATCTCCAACAGGAGACAAATTACAATATCAGTTTCTGTAGAAATCAACAGATGAACTAAATTTCACCACTTTATCAGGAAAATGAACTAATGTGACAAAGTGATGATTAAATAACATGTCACCAGAAGGATTAGGACTGATCAAATTGCTTAAAGTACTTAAGAGGTCAGGGCAACATTTCATGATTAAAACTGATAATGTTTCTCTTAATACCGACTTTGCAAGGCCAAATCTTGGTAATTTCCATCAATGTAAAGAAACAGGAAACGAAAACCAAATCTCATTGCGATACTGTACATAGCTGTAACATGGCCAAACGAATTGGGGCTACCGGCTACTTGCGAGTTAACACGGTGAATAGATATACTTAAGGCTAAGTCATACCTGAACCACAGGTGATAATTTTAAAATATTCAGCACTATAAACTGAGTGGGAGTTGCCAAGAGTAGACCACTCAAACGCAATACAAAATATTAAAATGTATCAAACAAAATGTTCATATTATACCAGGTCTGAAATGATAATAACATCACTGGACGGATACAGTAGTTTCTCACGCATGTAATTTACTCTACTACAATAGACATGTGTTTACCTTATATCAAAATCATTATGGGATTGACCAGACATTAGGATTAAATATAGTCAACAAAATAAAATTGGCAAATACAACTTAAATGTAAGGTAATATTGCAACACGTGGTTTAGAATGTAACCAGTAAATGATCCGACACTGTTATTTCTTACAAGACATCACTGTAGTGTATTATGCATAATTTGCACATTATATATGTCGACAAATCGAAATCAATCGATAGGTAGACAACTGTACGTCTCGATACTAATCAATTTGGTCTCGTTCGATGACATGACATACGTTCTGTAACGTCTTCAGTCTCGATAGCTCCCTTCACTTGCGAAAAACACCACTGAATATCCCCACCATTGCCTGAAACGAAAAGATGATAATTGCTAAAAATAAATTACATCGTCAACATTTACACATAGTAATACGGAAATGAGATGACAAGCAAGAGCAGACTCGGATTTCATTCTTACCCGCCATCATGAGAAGAAAATATGGATCCTAGAATTAAGAATACTGTTATAAAATTGCATTCATTTCATTGGGAAGTCTACCAAAGGCTATATTACTCCTCGATGACATTGGAATGGCAGGCGGTATATCCCGCTCATTCAAATCAATATGGCGCACTATGGCCGAAAGTTCAAGGATATGACGTCAGATCGTTGGAATTTTGGGTAATATGAAAAAGAAAGTTGAGGGGGTGTGGTGAACATCGAAAAAGAAAGTAGAGCAATATGTACTAAATACATTTCAACTGCGGCATAAAACATACAACAATGATAATAATAAAGCCATTTAAAGACAGAGAAGATGTCATAAGGCTTTCTGAGCAGAACTTTGTACTATGTGCCCTTTGTCACATGCGGCTAATAAATATCACGCTAAGTACAGACGCCAGAGGGAGCGTTGTATGTGACTCGGATTTTCCCCTCATCTATTGTTTTGCCATCATGTTTAACACCACGTGACTATTGTATACTAATAACATATCTGAAGAGAATATATGAAAAAAACCATTTGCTCTACCACGGAATTAGATTAGAGCTACATATTTAGGCCCGTACGTGGCACTATACAGAGAACGTCTGCTGGATAACCGAACTACTCGGTAGTGAAGCGGACGTATAACATATCAATCAATCAATCAATCAATCAACTATACGGAGCAGTTTCCCCTCCAGTGGCGGATCCAGAGGTTTTTTGGGGGTTTCATGCCCCCCCCCCGCCCCAACAGCCTGATAATTTTCTATAAAAATCATATNCGCCACTACCCCTCCTTGTCACGACTATCTATCGAGAAACCAGTCTCTTTATGAGTCTGACTGACATTTTCTGACACCGTCACGCTTAAAATGGTATATGGCTTCAGAGGGGCTTTGCCCTAAATCCCCACCCTTAATTGGGCATTTATCCTGGACCCATACGCCAGTTTCATGTCATGGGAAACCCCTCCCGCCACGTGATATAATGCCGTATGCCATTATTTGTTGTCTGGATAAAACACAAGAGTTCATAGAGCTATATGAAACAAATCTGGCAAGCGAAAAAAATATATTGTATTTATTCTAAAATGATTTTTGCTGCTAATAAGGGTTGATCAAATAATCGGATATCACTGTAAAAAAAATCCGCATAATATTGCAGAATTTCTATTGTTTGGTGTTTAAAAATAGGATAAGTTTATTAAAAGAAAGTATTTGTATCCGCCTTTTATTTCACCATATTTTTTATTGAATGAAAAAAAATATGGTGTTTTTTTACAGTAAATTCATCATCGAATCTTCTTCGGAATTATTTAAACTAATTTAATGTCAACTTTACTTGTTTTACAATAACTATGAATCAAGTTAGTACGACTAATACCAATCACTCTTGTTGGCCTTTATGGAAGCGCGCAGGGGTCTTGATACAAGGAAACCGGAGAAACCCGAAGTGGTCAGGCAGGCGACCCAAAACCTTTTCACCTCCGATCGGCCAGTCGAACCACGGTCGAACCCCGGTCGTTTTAGTGAAGGCGAGTGCCCTATCCACTGCGCCACCCGACCACCCTTTTAATTAAAACTGCCATAACCTGGCGTATAATGACACGAGAAAGCTGTCGACGTAGTTTCTACGCCATCCAGTTGATGAAGTTGACAACCAGTAAGTTAAAGCAACTTATCCAACAAAAACGTCAAATCTTTATCTCGACCAAGTTTTGTGTCGAGAACTCGATTTCATTAGTAATGAGATTTTATACGAATTTTCAGCCGATTTTCAGCTTACAAAATGTGAACACTTTAATATCATAATTATCTCATTTCCAATAATGCATATTTACCTTATCTCTGAGAGTTTCTCTATAATCATTACCAGGAGGATATGAATCCATAGAACAATTAACGGAATTTTATCAGCATTATTTTTTTTAACTTTCTCCTCCCGCCTCGAATGACCATCCCCGATGTCTAGGGATTACCATCACTTACGCTCTATGCAGAGAGCGTAAGTGATTGTAACCCCTAGATATCGAGAATGCGAGTGACATAGACAACCGTTAGAAGCAAACATTTTGATGAAGTTAACTATACAAGAAATCTCGTTTGCACTGACGTCACAGACACTTCAATATCGAAATATCAGGGAAGATCAGTACCTAGAACAATATTATAATAACCTTAAAATTTAGATTGTAAATATAAACATTGAACGGAAAAAATGTCGTTCAATCCTTGAATGTTTTTCCTGATTTCATCAGAATGTCTTCAACGCGTCGTACTTCCTCTCTTTTATCTTCAAAGTGACGTCACAAATGCCCTGAACGTGGTATTTTGATTCTGACGTCACAATGAGTGATATATCATAGGTAATACGCAAATTGTTTGACATGGAGAGACATGTTTATAAGATACGGTTACTCTCCGAATTCATTATAAAGCATTATCTTTACAACGCAATCACAAGACTTGGATAAGAAACAAGAGATCACAGAGGGCTCATTAGTTTGATGCAAATTCTATCTTTTCTCCTCAGTTCCATCTTCTTTTCTCTTATCGCGATCACAGGGACCTGATAATTTGTTACAGCTAAAGTTTGACCTAAACAAAGGTGTTCAGAGTAATTTTACATGTTTTTATGGGTTTAGATCGACTTTCGGTAAAAATGACACCACACGGAAAGTCGATCTAAACCTCTCAAACACGTTAAATTACTCTGAACACGTTAGGTTAGGTCCATATATAGCTGTAACAAATTATCAGGTCCCTGTGACCGCGCTCAGGCTGATTGATCAATTGTCGACAGATACTGCATTTTGTGGTATCCTTTTCATTGAAACTTCATATAACTAGGTTACTCCAAAACTGTTAACGGTTGAACACAGCCAGATACGTTTGACAGTCGTAGTTTCGCAGTCAGTAAAAATCCTATCCCATAGATAAGAGGCCCAATGGACCTGTATCGTTCACATGCTATTAATCTCACACCTATTACCTAAAAAGTGGCCCGTGATCAAACATACTTAAATAGCATAAATTATGCTTCAGGATAAAAGTCCTTACCTACGAATATTGGTTATTCAAAATGACCTGTAACAAATATCTTACACATTTGACCCCGATGACCTTGAAAGTCTAACAAGTTCATTCAGTTGGTATCTCGTAATCCCAATTTACAGCACCCTATAACTTTTGGTTATTGAGAAGATTTCGCATTTAAGGATATTAACACATTTGAACCCCTTGACCTAGATAGTGGGTCAAGGTCATTCCTTTGGACAATCTTTTTTCACACATTTGACTTTTGTGACCTTGAAATTGGGATTGTAAAAACGCAGTTTGAAGCTCTTATAACCGGTAAAGTTCGAAGATAGGTAAGGTAAGACCAGGGTCCTGTTCGTTTATGCGGAACAACCGGTACGTTCGTTTTTAAATGTAACATTTTCCGGTATAAATTCTGGTGGACCTGCAAAAGTTTATACAGGTCTAAAAGCCTGAAAGCACCATAAGATTATTAGGTCTGACCTTATTTCATAACGAACCACTCTGGTCCAACCGGTTCAACCGTTTGGATCGTGATAAACGAAAACGGCCCAGATGCTATGTATATATATCTAAACGCGGACAATACACACGTGTATACAATTATCAATCACATCACGTGCGACATGGGCACACCAACATATGCACGATATACAAGCAACTACACCAGATATTACACTCAATCAACATTTATATTCTAATAGTAATTAAGAATAAATCATATATAAATTGAAATTAACATAACGAAAATTCAAATAACACAACCGTATGATTATGTATATATGGCTAGATGATGAATGCAACACTGACTTGTGTCAGTTCCCCCCGACCCCCGGGCGACAATGATATCAAGCTTACCGTCTGTGTTGGTCAATCCCATGGGGAAAGACGGACGCATGAGAGTACTTGTCAGGCGTTTGTGCAACAAATCCATGGGCCTGAGGAAGGTGACCATTGTCGAGTGTTTAGTGTAGAACAGGTAACCTAGCTATGACGTCATCACGCGCGTGCACATGCGTGACATATACAGTCCGTGACCTAGAGAATGCAAGTCTGGTTAGCTTGATAGCATCACTCGCTGTAACAGCCAGACACATACGATATATTTTAATCTGTTTTTCAAAACAATCACATGCACAATTTTTCGATACTTTAAGTTCGATATTATAAAACAGTCAGACACCCATGGGACTGCATAATTTGGCCGGTTTGTAGAGAGTTCTGATTGCAATGAGCCTTTTTGTGACGTCTCTGTCCACGGCAGCACCTATTATTGTGACTAGTTTAGAAATAAATCCGGATTGGACGGAGTCCAGTTTATACAGTATACAACATCATGCAACAAAAATAAACTTACTATTTTTTCTCCTTCCTTCAATTTTTTTTATAACATTTTCAAACATTATAACTTCTTTTAATAGCTGGTTGAATCATTATTTTTTAAATATTTTTTTCACTACCAGTACCAATAAATGTTTTAAAGAGTAATTTTTTCCAAGTAGTGTGTTTTTATTATTATAAGCGGCATTTCAGAAAACATACAAATATCTCAATTTCTAAAGCAATATTCATCAAATGTATACCTCTGATCATTTCTTCTTGATAAAGATATTAAAAACATCAATTTTAAAATGACCAAAAATTGGTTATTTCATTTTTTAGTTAAAAATACAACATTAGACCCCATCATAGTCCTAACAAATCTTAACAAAACGAATATTTTGACAACTTCAATATCAACTGAAAGAGTTATTATGTACAAATCTTACTCTGTCTCTGACAATAAGTATAGTATTTTTTCAACACATTGATGTGACACTAATTTTTTGTACAAATTATTAGTTGTGTCATTTTTGAGTTGAAAATGGTGCATAATTTAAGTTCTCTAAAATTTCTAAAACGTCCCAACGCTGTACAGGTAAGCAATCCTTGACATACATTCATCAATACGTCTATAGCAGGGACTATAAATATATCTTTCTATAAATGCTAAACGGTTTTTTTCTTTTTGTTTGTGCATGAACTGATTCATTTTTTATTTATTCAAATTAATGAAGAATGCACACACAAGAAAAACAAAGATGTCTTATGACAATGACTGGATTTGCAAATGTTTGCATTAATATTTACGATTGATGATAATGTTATGTTGAGATCATAGACATTCGTTATCAATTTCGTTTTTATAACGTATAATAATAGCATTTTTCTGCGAATTTATTGAGTACACGTATACTGTCCCTTTCTTGATCATTTATGTTTTTGTCACGGTCCATATGTTTTTAGATTGTAGCTACTGGTCATCAGTTTCAAATTAACTGTAGGCCGAAGCGACGATTAGCATGTAAAGGACAAACTGGACAGTTTAGACACCATCATGAAACGTCATCAATCATTACATCAGTTATAAACATGTATAAAATTTGGGGTTACGTTTAAAATGAAAGGCTAGATTCCCTGTACCATCGTCATCATTAAATGACAATATACGAAGCAACATATTTCGACTTCTTGCGCTAATAAATGGACACACATGGACTCAACATCTTTACCACTTTGACTGCTTGCTTGTTGTCTTCTCAGCCCCCCCCCCCCCCCCCCCCCCCCCCCC
>NW_018404042.1:389132-411409 GCF_002113885.1 Mizuhopecten yessoensis
CCCTCAACCCTCAATTTCTATTTCTGTTAAAGCTCTTTTATTCTTTCCCTCTCTCTCTCTCTCTCTCTCTCTCTCTCTCTCTCTCTCTCTCAAGATTCATATTTTAATATTATAAGATAGTTTGAATCCCAAAATATACATTTTTCTGATGCTATATATAGTTATTTCTGAAAACATTGCGGACAGAATGTCTCTTAACGATGTGTTAAGCTAACTACGCAGGGGGCTGGCCGAAGAAAAGGGGATACTACCCCGCGGGGTGTCCTCGATATAACATCTCCCCAGTACGCCCCGCGGAGCGTCCTCGATATGAATTAATCTCCTGATAACTTATTGTTCAAAATTTGACCAACTTAATGATTCGGTGACTCAACAGTTTTGAAATTAAACTTAGTTATTTCTGAAAACATTGCGGACAGAATGTCTCTTAACGATGTGTTAAGCTAACTACGCAGGGGGCTGGCCGAAGAAAAGGGGATCCTACCCCGCGGGGTGTCCTCGATATACCATCTCCCCAGTACGCCCCGCGAGGTGTCCTCGATATAGCATCTCCCCAGTTCGCCCCGCGGGGTGTCCTCGATATAACATTTCCCCAGTACGCCCCGCGGGGTGTCCTCGATATTACATCTCCCCAGTACGCCCCGCGGGGTGTCTTCGATATAACATCTCCCCAGTACGCCCCGCGTTGTGTCCTCGATATAACATCTCCCCAGTACGACCCGCGGGGTGTCCTCGATATAACATCTCCCCAGTCCGCCCCGCGAGGTGTCCTCGATATAACATCTCCCCAGTACGACCCGCGGGGTGTCCTCGATATAACATCTCGCCAGTACGCCCCGGGGAGTGTCCTCGATATAACATCGCCCCAGTACGCCCCGCGAGTTTTCCTCGATATAACATCTCCCCAGTACGCCCCGTGGGGTGTCCTCGATATAACATCTCCCCAGGACGCCCCGCGGGGTGTCCTCGATATAACATTTCCCCAGTACGCCCCGCGGGGTGTCCTCGATCTAACATCTCCCCAGTACGCCCCGCGGAGTGTCCTCGATACAACATCTCCCCAGTACGCCCCGCGGGGAGTCCTCGATATAACATCTCCCCAGTACGACCCGCGAGGTGTCCTCGATATAACATCTCGCCAGTACGCCCCGGGGAGTGTCCTCGATATAACATCGCCCCAGTACGCCCCGCGAGTTTTCCTCGATATAACATCTCCCCAGTACGCCCCGTGGGGTGTCCTCGATATAACATCTCCCCAGTCCGCCCCGCGAGGTGTCCTCGATATAACATCTCCCCAGGACGCCCCGCGGGGTGTCCTCGATATAACATTTCCCCAGTACGCCCCGCGGGGTGTCCTCGATCTAACATCTCCCCAGTACGCCCCGCGGAGTGTCCTCGATATAACATCTCCCCAGTACCCCCCGCGGGGTGTCCTCGATATAACATCGCCCCAGTACGCCCCGCGGGGTGTCCTCGATATAACATTTCCCCAGTACGCCCCGCGGGGTGTCCTCGATCTAACATCTCCCCAGTACGCCCCGCGGAGTGTCCTCGATACAACATCTCCCCAGTACGCCCCGCGGGGAGTCCTCGATATAACATCTCCCCAGTACGACCCGCGAGGTGTCCTCGATATAACATCTCGCCAGTACGCCCCGGGGAGTGTCCTCGATATAACATCGCCCCAGTACGCCCCGCGAGTTTTCCTCGATATAACATCTCCCCAGTACGCCCCACGGAGTGTCCTCGATATAACATCTCCCCAGTACGCCCCGCGGAGTGTCCTCGATATGAATTAATCTCCTGATAACTTATTGTTCAAAATTTGACCAACTTAATGATTCGGTGACTCAACAGTTTTGAAATTAAACTTTTTACGTGGTTTTTTTAAACATTTTTAAGTTACCTTTGTATATATGATCAGCATGAAAATGAAGACATGAAAGTTTTATTTATCATACTATTTTGTAAGAATATTGCAGACACACAGCTTCCGCTTTCAACGCACTCAAGCTGACAATACTTTGGTCAACCTCGTGAGAGAGAAAAAACAAAATCTGTCCAGGTGTGTTGCGCCACGGACTTAGATAACTGGTTGCGCTAATATTACAGGTGTATATTTTATTTTTGCATATTAGTTGTAAACAATTAATGTGTCGCCTGTATGTTGGGGAACATGTTAGTTGAATTAAGAAACCCATAACTGTTTCGTAGGCAGTTTTTAATCACTGTTTATAACAATATAGCGATGGATCTTTATGGGTTTTTTTAGTGAAGAGTGACAAGAGAAATTCTTGAATTTATTAAAAAAGAACATATTTCATTTAGGTTGTGATTGTTTTTTTAATAATTGTAACAAATGTCATCTACCTGAATGGACCCAGCATGTTGATAGTATACTTGTCTGACCCGTAAGGCATATCCCGTTGAAAACACCGTTACCACTTGTTTATTTAAATAAGATTTTCAGCGTTTTCTAGCATTCGTGAAAACCCTTATTGCTTATGATTTTACCAGAGATGTATTTATCCATTAATAATGTAAATAAATAAATAATGTAATTTATTGGTCTCTGATTAACCACACAAATAGAAAAAGAAGACGTAGCCAACAGTCAATTGTTAATGGAAGACGGTCGATTTCAGAGAATGTAATACTTGGGAACGGAAACGTCATTTCACAACTGAAATTTTGATATCATGCTTAAAATGAAAAAATGGAATCAGAATAATGTCATACAATTAATTTTTACTGAGTAAATATACAGATACAATTGGCTAAATGTAATGAATATTTGATGAGCATTTTCTTATATTTCTTATATTTCAATTTCTTCTCAAGTTGGACTCGATGCAACTACCAAATATTACCTGTTTTATTTGCCCATGAAATTAACCAGATTAACATTACCTATGCGTATGAAAACGCGTCAGAAAATTCGCATTTCAATAAATTTGTTTCAAGACCAACTCAATTCATCACTTAATGAAATCGACCAAAGCAAGATTCAATCCTTAACCAGTAGTGCTATGGGTTACTGACGAGTGTATTAATTTATTTCTTTATTTACTAAATGACAGCTTACGTATTTGAAATATATATCGTTAACAAAGTATAGTGGTTACATGTATTTTGATAATATAATGAGTATATTTATACATGTATATGATTTGATTTGCCTGGGTAGCGCTATATATATGTTTAAACTACTTCTAGTGTGTGAGTTACCGAAGAAGAGCTGATAATTGACATTGAATTGAGTTACTCCGCACTGTAAAACCATCATCGATTCTCCAGACGCTCACATTGGCTCTCTGCACCTCTGGAACATGTCACAGCAAAATCGAACGATAGTATAATGAATGCCAAAACTATTTAAGGGGATCATTCATACTTATATACGGTGGTTATGTCTTTATATACAGTTATTATAACGTACTATTAGGTAGACGGGAAGACTAGTTAGATCCTTTCATATACATCAAAAGAATCTCGCGGTCGCATAACGGTAAAATTGACTGGCTTTGAAGTCGGGTGTCGTTCCTTTGTAATCTTAAAAAAACACGTATCAGCCTGCGATTGGTCAGGTTTTTTCTTTCTTCAATTTTGCTTTAACTTATTCCAAGATCGAAAGTGAGCGTAACCCCATGAGTATCGAAGACGGTCTCTGAGTAACCAGACGACTTGGTAGATTTTTACTTATACGCGGTCCTAGTTTGTGGAACCGATTGGGTTAAGCGTTCATCTACGACAGATATTTAAAGGGACGTAACTTCAGGTCGGAGAGTTAGATATGCATAGAGTGGTGTGAAGTACATCTGTTATATGGGCGTATACTGAAGCTTCTTTGCTAGAAAACAGACTACATCATATATCGGTAATCAGAACGCATATGTCCACAAATTTGCAGTTTGAAACCCCTCTATCCGACATCTTTTTACAATCTTAAAACATCAGAAGATGATAGCCTAACTGGACTTGACACAGCAAGTAAAAAAGTAACTCTTCTTGCCACAAGAAATGATAATACCTTAGACCTTGTAGTAACTAACATACCCAGCCTAGTCATAGGGTCTGAGGTAATGCCGTGCGTTCCGACATTAATTGTGTGTTTGTAGAATTCAACAAGTCTACAGAAACGCAATATACAAACATGCTGATTGGGAAACTATAATTAAGGGGCTAGAAACCCTCCAAGCCACAGCTAGCACCTCCATAGACGAAAACGACACACATCACAGTGCTTCCAAAACATTTTGGTCCTTTATTAAAAAAAAACCCCAGATTACAATGGTATTTTTTCTCTCTAAAATCTAAAGGCAAATTAGTGACAAGTCCAGTCGCTAAAGCAGAAGCTTTAAAGTCCCAATTTCAGTCAGTTTTCAGCCCTGAAACAAAATTCACAAATGTGGAGTTTTTATAAAAATGCAAAATTCCCTCTAGCCCTCACTTCCTGGTAATGACAGATTTCCTGGTATCACATGAAGTGGTACTCAAACTTCTAATCAACTTGAACCCCAGTAAAGCTGCTGGCCTGGTAGAGCTGGAACCTAAGATCCTTAGGCATCTAGTACCAGACATTGCTCCAGTCTTCTGTACTATCCGACCTCTTCACTCTGGCTCTGTTCTCATCGACAGGAGTTTAGCCCATGTTTTTCCTATCTACAAAAAAAGGATCTAAGATAAACCCTGAAAATTATAGACCGACTTCACTTACCTGTTTATGTAGCAAGATACTAGAGCATATAGTGGTTAGTATCATCACGAACCACGCAGACCAAAATAACATCATGTATCCGCTGCAGCATGGCTTCTGCAGGTCTCTGTCATGTGAAACCGAATTACTTGAATTTATCGTTGAAGTCGCTAATATCGTAGATAAAGGGAAGCAATTTGATGTCCTTTCAATGGACTTTTCTAAAGTTTTTGACAAGGTAAGTCATTCTCTTCTCTATCATAAGTGAAGGTATTATAGAATCAACGAGAAGGTAAATACCTGGATTGAGAACTTCAGAGTAATAGAAAGCAGGCTGTGATTGTCGAGGGAAAAGATCTGTATAAGTCGACGTCAAGTCTGGAGTCCTTCAGGGCTCAGTTTTAGGTCCATCTCTCTTCCTATTCTACATAAATGACACCCTTGTCTGTCTTAACTCCACTTTTCGCCTTTTGTAGATGACACCATTGCGTATCTAAACATTGCATGCCATTCCGATGCTCTTCGCCTACAAGAAGATCTGAATAAGCTAAGACACGGGGAAAATCTTGGGAAATTTCATTCCACCCAGACAAGTGTAACATCCTCTCCAATACAAACAACAAACAGGTACTACTTACTACATAAGAAGGAGTTACAGCATGTAAACAAAGCCAAATACCAAGGCGTCACTATGCAGTCGGACTCGAAATGGGAATCCCACATATCAAACATCTGTGGAAAAACCAATTCCACTCTGGGCTTTCTCCGTAGGAACCTTAAGATCGGTTCAAGTTCTGTCAAGGAGCAGGCAAATGAAACCCTAGTCTGACCATCTTTAGGATATGCCTGATCTGTTTTGGACACCTACAACAAGACAGACAGAAACACAATAGAAATGGTACAAAGTAGAGCAGCCAGATTTGTCACCAACAAGCACAGAAACACCTCCAGCGTTGGTGACATGAAATGACACCTAAACTGGCATTTTCTTGAACACAGAAGGAAAGATTTTCGGCTAACCACACTACACAATATAACACATAATAAAATCAACACCAGAAAAGATCTCATTGTCCCCCCATCCCGCCTTACAGGACATGAACATCAGAATACATATCAAACTTTCTCATATAGAACACAGTCACGTATATACTACTTCTTTCTTAAAACACTCATTGACTGGAACTCCTTGCCTCATGACATTGCAAATCTGAAAATCGCTCTCTTCACTGAGCCATTTCTTCTCTCTCTTTCTATCTCTACCTCTCTTTCTTTCCTTCTCTTCTTATCGTTAGCATCCTCTCACCTTGACATAATCGTCAACTTGATGAAGGAGGTCAGTATTTTGTAAATGTAGATGTAGTTGACTGTCTGTCTATCCAGGAGCTGTAATGTGTACGCTGTATAAGCAATGAATGTTGTCCCGTTCTTCCTGGAAACATGGAAGTAATAGCGCCGGGTGGTCTGATGGCGCAGTGGATAGCGCACTCGACTTTCACCAATACTGCTGGTGTTCTTTTCCCTGGCCGGACGTGAAATGTGTGGGTCACCTTCATGACCACGTGGGGTTTCTCCGGGTACTCCGGTTTCCTCCAACATAAGAGCCCCAGTGCAGTACCTTCGGGGCTAACAAAGTGAATGAGTACAAATTGGTAGAACTTGTTTCAGCCTTGTTGTAGAATAAACAAAGTTTGATAAAGGAGGTCAAAATCAATTATATACATCATTGTAAGTACTATAAACAAATCGATATAATGCCGTCACGTCATGTGCCATCTCTCTTTCCGGAAACATTTTAAAGGTCACGTTTTACCTTTTTCTTGTCAATTTCTTTATATTAATGATGTACCTCTTTTTGATGCCAATCTTTCGCTGGAAAATTGATAACAAGTTTATAATGTATAATTTATCGTACAATATTCCAATATAACGTTATCTGATAATAACGGAAGTTATACGTACACGACTACAATCCACATGACGTATCACTGTCAAAGATAAAAAGGTTTTTTGTTCATTTTTAAGCTAAAATACCTTTGTCATTCCAGACGTTCATGTTCTTTCCAAAGCCCCAGGTTAAATAGAGTAATCTACTTTAAAGAGATTTGACAAGCAATCATTTAAACAATCACTTATGTCTCTTCTACCTCGAAGCTAATCTGATTACAAAAATGCACCATATTCATTACGTTTTCTAGCTATAATCAGATTGACCGAAAGGTTATTAGTTTATCGCTTGATCTAACTTAGAGAGACAGATTTTTACTGATTACTTGAACTAGTAATGAAATTATAAAAAAACCCACTAAGGACACGCCATCTTTTTATTTTGGTTCATATCTATATGTACACATTAATTTATCCTTATCACATTCAATACGCTGATTATATTTTCTTGCCTTGATCGGGAACAACAGACACTTTCCGTAAATGAGTTCGATTAGAAAGTGCCGATGGTTGCTGTCTGCGCTGTATATATTTGCTTGCCTTAATCGAGAACAGTCGGCACTTTCCGTAAATGAGTACGGAGAGTGCCGACGGTTCCCAATAGTTTCTTGCCTCTGTCCCGGATACCTGATGCTGAAGACAATACGGCTATCTCTGCCTGGAACATTCTGTGTATATATCTGGTTTTACTTGTCATTGTCTGTCCAAGGCTTGCCTTCCTGTTATAATACGTCAATACTAACATACAAAGGTTTTTGCATTTATGTAAACAATGAAACAATGGCTTGAGATAACTTTTGATTGTTGTCTCTAGAAGAAATTCATTTGTTGAGTGAGAAATAGCAGACACCATTAATCTTGTATTTGTCGGTACATATTGAAATACCATGTCAGCTTAACCCCAAATTAACTAAAACTTTTAATCTAGCCTGTTTCTAAAGAACTAAAATTAAAAACATTTGTATTATGCATTAAGGGATTAAACTTAATCACATTCAGACAGAAAACACATATGTATTTGTAAAGTTTGAGGTATCTTCAAAAAATCCTATTTACATATCCCAAGTCCAATAAGCTACCCAGATTTTGGACAATCAGAACCCAAAGAACTTAACAGATTGCTCCTATTTAATAGTTGAACAATAGCTGATTGCTTTCTTCCATCTATATTTTACATATTTCTGTGGGCCAAATCATAACGAAAGGGTGTTGAAACCTGTCAAGAACTTTCTAATATTTCACCAGATCAATAATTCTACAAAGACAAAATCAATACTCGTGCGGTTCTGGGCCCGTATTCATGAAACTGTTCTCATGCTCAAGCATGGATTTTGTGCTCAACCCAAATTTTAACTTACTTAAATCATACCAAACGATAAAAAAGTCAAATGTTTTTATTGAAAATGGTGTATGGCTTTAAGTCTCTTAAACATTTTTCAAAATTGTTGACAAAATAAGATTTTTTAAATTAATTTTATAACCGGAACAAGGAAGAAGTTTTGAGCACAAAATTAATGCTTCAGCATGAAAACGGTTTCATGAATACGGGCCTAGGTCGGTGACAACAGGGGAAAACGCAACATGTACAGATTAGAAAAACATCTGTACGTCAATGGATATATGTGTGTCTGATTAGAAACCTTCGAAATGGTTAATAGATTTTTTTAAATATTGAAGAGAAAATGATGTTTTTGAAGGTTTTGATCACAAACAACGATGACTTCGCCGGTGTTTTCCGCCGAATAAACTGTGGTTCTTTAAGAGAACCTATTTTGTTTGTACCAGCTGTTGTAGAGCTTTCACCAGGGATTCACTTGTACATTTAACGATGTGTATTTAGTATAACCACTCTACTTCTTATGTCATCTTGAACTGAACAAGGTCACCTCGTACACTGGTCTCTTTGTGCTGTATCGCCATTGCCGAAAAATACTCTTCCAAGTGGTGTCGTAATCGTGCGATTCTGCAGATAGCTTTTTATGAACTTAACTGGAGCTGTTAATGTTTGCACTATGTTGGTACAGTTAAGGATTTTCCACCATAGTTCATGAGGGCGAGGAGACTAATATATAAGATAAAGATATAATGAAAAAAAAACAATGACACGAACTTGGCCTGAAGTAACCTATCCTTTATTTTTCTTTCCATAAAAAAATACTTTGTAAAAATGTCTATCGAAACCATGAGCTGTACGTTTGTCACTCAGCAGACGACTTCTATTTTCATGAAAATGATGATATTCAGAGCAAGTTTGACTACTGAATCAGATTCGACATGAAAACACCGTCTGTGGGGAGTTTGGATGTTACTATCAAGAAAGGAAAAGTTAATGATTGGAAAGTCTAAATCCCTACTTATTGTACAGTATAATTAGCGGCCCCTTTGTTAACGGTTCGTATGAGCTCACGAATAAAGTCTGCCTCATATGAAAACAAAAAAAAGTCAGGCAGAAGAGGGACACAGTTTGTTCTCATAATACGACACCGAGTGCGTTTTTATTGTGTAAAGAGTTAAAAGGTCGGTATTGTGTAAAGAGTAAAAATGTCATTTGTTCCGATAAAAGAAACAGTTTCGAGTAAAGGATGCTCAAGATTGATCAAGAAGTAGAAGTCCTTTCAGTTCCTCATGGCCCAGATCTGGTAAGCAGGTCAAGCTCTCAGGACGTTGATTCAAATATCTGATAATCTAGAGAATATCGTCCGGAGTTGTTGGTGCAGGCAGTCTTCTGCTGATGTCGACATCAGAAGCTACAGAAAAGTCTATATGTTCGCAGTGCCAATGTTTTATCTGACGGTCGAGGCATTATCCAAGAAGAACTCCCTAAACATGTTAGACAAATTCATTTCAGATACCCTGGTAAGATAACTTCTCCTTTCTGTTTTATTCTGAAAAGAAGTTTATGGTTCCTATCGAATTCGCCGACATTACCACAAAAATACCAATCCTTCCATTCACAGACCATCGAACCCCACAGTCGACGTTTGTTCGTGTATTGTACATCTGTTGTATGAATATCTTCGTTTTCCGACACTACTTTTTTCTCCTTTCTCTTCTCGAAGCTCTTCCGTGTACCAGGGATGATTTGGCTACACGACAGCTACTTTTGTCTGCAGTGATGCGTAGTGGTCAAACGGGGCCACAATATCTGACTTTAAGTTTCCGCATATGGTAGCATTACGGAAACTTGATCAGAAACTTATAAAAACTTGCTGAAATTTTATCACCGGGTGTACAATTTGAGAAAATCCAAATATCTCCTTCAATGTCTGACTTTTCTGTAAATATAAAGAGGCCTTCACGTTTAACACAATATGATATTTTCCTATGACGGAGTTTATAGAACTGCACAAAGTAAACTGAAGATCTGACATCTTCATTGGACAGGAGCTTGTGGTTTTTCTCCTGATCCTCCGGCTTCCCTCCAGCACCAAAAGCTCACTCGCCCTTAAATGACCATAGCTGTTAAATATGACTTAAACCAATAACGAACTAAATCTTAGACAGACATCATTATGTGTATGGTAGACACAACATTTTGGTTAACTTCCCTTTATAAGAAATACCGAAACTCTTTTGGGGAGTCGCATAGAATGCAAAATAGAGGTCAAGTTCTCTCTCTCTCTCTCTCTCTCTCTCTCTCTCTCTCTCTCTCTCTCTCTAACACTAAACTTAGTTGAAAATATCTATTAATTTAAAAATTGCCATCTTGTATATATATATATATTTATTATGTTATTGGGAATGGGCTTTACATAAGTTGGACAACTTGTGCCCAATCCCTTTTGTATATTAGATGCAAATAAAAATATGTTTAAATAAAAACAAAACTTTACGAGCTTTGTCCAGCAACGAGTGCAAATGACTTGTCTCTCGACCCTAAACCGTTGAAAACAGCTCACAAAGCAGCAATGTGCCGAATCAGTAGCCCGAGTTTCCCCTGGCCCTGACACCACACATTTTTGACAGATATATGTCCGGTGTAATCTATGTAAACATGTCTAAGTCTGGTGCCAGGGCCAGAGGAAAGTCGGCTACCGAATCAGAAAAGTCAGCTGTCAGAATAATATACAGACATTTGTCCAAATAACGTGTGGTTACCACGAATAGTCGACAAGGAAAATAGAAAAACAAAAGGAAAGCAAAAGTAAGGGGGAATTGCCCGAAGAACGTACTAACAAAGAGAGAAAAAACTAACGGTATGGTCACTATGCCATACATAAAACTAACGGTATGGTCACTATGCCATACATAAAAACTAACGGTATGGTCACTATCCCATACATAAAAACTAACGGTATGGTCACTATGCCATACATAAAAACTAGCGGTATGTTCACTATGCCAAACATAAAACTAACGGTATGGCCACTATGCCATACATAAAACTAACGGTATGATCACTATGCCATACATAAAAACTAACGGTATGTTCACTATGCCATACATAAAAACTGACGGTATGGTCACTATGCCATACATAAAAATAACGGTACGGTCACTATGTCATACATAAAACTAACGGTATGGTCACTATGCCATACATAAAAATTAACGGTATGGTCACTATGCCATACATAAAAACTGACGGTATGGTCACTATGCCATACATAAAACTAACGGTATGGTCACTATGTCATACATAAAACTGACGGTATGGTCACTATGCCATACATAAAAACTAACGGTATGGTCACTATGCTATACATAAAAACTAACGGTATGGTCACTATCCCATACATAAAACTAACTGTACGGTCACTATGCCATACATAAAACTAACGGTAAGGTCACTATGCCATACATAAAAACTAACGGTATGGTCACTATGTCATACATAAAACTAACGTTATGGCCACTATGCCATACATAAAACTAACGGTATGGTCACTATCCCATACATAAAACTAACGGTATGGTCACTATGCCATACATAAAAACTAACGGTATGGTCACTATGCCATACATAAAACTAACGGTATGATCACTAGGCCATACATAAAAGAAGTGTCTGGAGAACTTTGAAGAGTTTTGCACAGACATCACATTAATAGACGTCAATGCGACCACACGACCTTATCGAAACTTAGTATTAATTCATCCGAAAGACAAATTACCGAAGGAAGACAAGACAGGGGATGGTTGATAAAATTCCATGTAACAGACCGGATCGTACCGGATCAAACGTGTTTGAAAGGGAGGACAGATGGAACGTGACGAAAGTCAAACAATTCATCTGCTTTAGGAATAAGGTGAGTCGATGAACAGAGACGAGGGGTCCTCTGAGTCATCTTTATAGCCCTATTTAATATCATCCGTCCCTCTGACTGCATGCAGAGTGGTATTTGGACGAAGCGTCTCGATGTTATTTTGACAGCTGACTCGGCTTAATGAGTTGTTTTCAGCGGTTAAGATTCGAGACACCCGTCACGTTGACTCTTTGCTTGACAATGAAACAGGCGTTTTCGAAAGCTCGCAAAATAACTTTTTAATTGCTATTTCTGTTCAAAACAACCAGTAATTATTTGTATGAGACATTCCACAACTGTTCTACACTGAAATGAATGCCTTAATTAAGATAGATATAACTTTATTTCATTTTCTATTTGCATTTGCACTATAGTATAATGAAAAAAACAATTGTTGAATTAGGATTTGGAAACAAAGACGTTTTGTTTTTATTGAAAAAAAAATTCTTTTTCTGAAAGCAAGCGGTTTTAAAACACATACAACAATGCCTGGTTTCCAAACAACTCCTGTACCTGTACCTGTACCTGTACCTGTACCTCTTGAAAAATGCCGGTGTCGTCTCACCTAGCATACATTTCCATGTTCACACCTAATAACAATTTGGTTATAGTCTGTTTCAAAAGGATATTTTAATAAGAGAAATATTCTATTATATTTGTAAATAATTATAGTGACACGTGGTAGTAGACGATATATGAATGTTATTTTTTTTAAAAAAGGATACATTTAAATACATGCAGAAAAAAATGTAAGCCGTGAGCTCTCTGTTGCAGTCTGTAGTGCACTACACATCCCTGTCTTAATGTACGTGCTTTTAATATATATTTTGTTTTATCTAAAAGCAAACATGTAACAATTAGCAACAGTTTCTCAAACCTTAAAACAATTAAACGAGACCCCTAGGCCTATTATGTTTTAGCCGAGCGGAACGTTCAACGTTGTTTTTTTCTTTCTTTTTTTCAGATGTCGTGAAAATATAAATTTTAGATGGCTTTTGCTTCGAGCTCTTGTCGCTAGTTTGGTAGTTATATTGTAAACTTTTTACCCGAAAAAAACTCAATTTCTAATATTCATTAATCTTTTAGATTATATTTCGTCGTTAAACAAAATTAAAATATCCAACGAAGAATGTGGAGATTTGGGATAATGTCTAATCGGCTCGAAATGAACCTAAATAATTTGACGCATAATGTACTAATAGCGTATACTGTTCTCGTTCAATATTGGCGGAAAAGCATCCCGTCGTCCTTTGTGTATTGGAGAGTGCGCAATAGCATTGTAAAAATCTACTTCCTGTACGTGTGGTAGCCATAATGTCTGCGAAACAGGTACTCGTATTTTTCCAATGACTATGTGATAATGTCATTTTAACATTTTCGATGCTAATTTTCATTTTTATTTTTCAGTACGTAACAGAAGAGGCATGTCCCCGTACCCTGTAAGTAAACCATTATCTACTGTTTCAGTTCGATTCGCCGATAATCTGAGTTTCGGTTTGCATATACGTCGATGTAAAGTTGAATTTTGGCCATCATCGATAATAATAACGTGTTTAATGTTTAATTTGACATAGGTACGTGGGGAACCTGGATCCGTCAGTGACCGAGAGTTTGATTATTGCGTTGTTCGGTCAGATTGGACCATGCAAAAGCTGTAAGATCATTCACGAGGTAAGTTGTGTCTGTTGTCACCCAGGAAGGAAAACTATTTTGAGGACGTCGCTGTGTTAACAAGCCCCATATGGCGGTGCAGTTAAAACCCACAGCAGAAGTTGGTAACGGTTCAGTAAAGCGGATGACATTTGATGAAACAGACAAGTATGGCAATTTAGTTGAGAGGACGCGAGCCTTCTTCAAATACACATAGTGCCAGTATGTAAAAAAAAATCTTCCTGTTTAGGTGCCCAGTTTTATTTTCAGTACACAAGGGCTGATAAAGATTTTTCTTGCCGTTACTGTATTGATGAGCAGATCTCGTGTGCTACAGCTGCTGTTTAAAGGTGATGGACATATTTTTGTTTATAGAACTTGCCTTAATTTTTGAGGTTGGTGATGGAGCTGGAGATCACGAGACCACACAATTATTACAACTGTATCATATATTAAAACACAATCCAAGGATAAGCCTGGGGCGGGCAATTGACCCCTCAAAACTAAAATTGACACCTCCATGTTCTAATCTTCTTTCAGTTTTACATAGAATGGCCCTTCTTAATTTTGGTATTTACTATAAATAGCTGGAAACGGCCCACTACTCTCGCAAATTTCAGGATTTTCCCTGCAATAAAATACAAATTAGTCTGTCAGGTTAAACTTTTACAGACAGTTTAGTGTTTCAACTTTTTATTGAGCAGTAACATAAGGATCACATTAATAAATAAAAAACTGTTTGTTTCTATAGTTTGATATAGTGATTTTTTCACATGAAACAGTTAGAACACAGACAGATCTAGATCTAATTTTTCAAGGTAAATTTCCTTTGGAGGAAAAATCCATCATCTCTTCGAATCCCCATCTGAATATTGATATGCTGTAAATAATTGTTCTGATTCTGAACATTTTCTTTCCATTGTTAAGGATTTTGATATTCTATGCATTTCAATCCTTTGTCCGATCAACAAAATCACTGAAATTTTATTAAAATAACATACCTTCTAACTTGAACTCGAAATTTCCACGGGGGAGATTCTGCATGCTCAAAGTTAAAGCATAAATAAAATGTGTGCATATACCCCATAGAGACATAATAAATGTTGAGTTGTTCTTTCAGATGAAATCATTAGTTCTTAGATTATGAGAATAGTTTAGCAAATTCACTGGTTGAAAATGTTCAATTTAAGGGTCCTACATGTCATCTCTCCCTCTCAATAGGGAGAATTGTCAAGTATGTAATAATCATAGTCATTTACAGTTAGGAAAGATCAATTTCATAAATATCAAATAATAGTACAGTATTAGATACTTTTAATTTCATGAGGTGAAGATGCTGATGTAAAATGAGTAAATTTTTCTCTTAATTACCATAAAAATTAATTTCCGGAAATGTAATAGTTTGGTTCCTGTATAATTATGTCTCCCCTTCGAATGAAGGGAGACATATTGTATTAGTACTGGTTCTTCTTCTGGTTCTTTTTCTTCTAATCACAACTTGTCCGGGCCATAACTTTTAAACCGTTAAAGATATCTTGATGAAACTTTAGGTATGCATGCATGCATCACCCACAGGAGGTGTGCAGTGCACTGAAATTAGGTCACTTTGACCTTCACTTCATTGTGCAGTGCAATGGAACTAGGTCTCGTGCCCCACTATATACAGAGTTATGGCCCTTTGTTTAATTTTAATACTGAAGTTTGTCCGGAGCATAATAGAGGATGCATAAACCGAACAATAATACTAAAATAAAGATAGTAGCTAAATAACGTGAAATGTTACGATTAATTGTTTTCATTGGTAATGAATAACTTGAGTTTGAGCAAATAGCAAGGTTTGAAGAATTCTGCTAATATCAAATGCTCTGTTTTACTGTATGCCACAGACAGCAATAGATAAATCTCATTGAGAGATATAAAGTTCTTTTCATTTTCCAAAGATAAGTGCATTACACATATCTAGATATATTTGGAATCCAAGATCAAAGTAAAATAACCATACTTGTGTTTTATCTCCGTTTCACAAATGATTTTTTTTTCCAATTCTTATGAAGCACGTAGTAGCAGCAGGTGTTTTTATTTATTTTACTTGTTAAGATAATAATCATGCCAAGATGTATTATTTTGAAGTCGATAACAAACCTTAAATAGAATTCATAAAATTTTGCGTTTAGGGAAGATTATTACAGAATGCAGAAATAAAGAGATATACTTTGGCATTTTACATTATTAGTTTTCATAAAAAGTACTTGTACTTTTTTGAGACATCTGAAAGTTTTGTACTTTTTTGAGACATCTGAAAGTTTTGCTACATAGCTTTTCCCACTATGTCAGAGAATTATAAGGTTTAAAAGTGTACATAAAAAACATCAGGAAATTTCTGATAGGTTAATGTGTGTTTATACAATACTTAAAGAAACCTGAAGGATTTCCAGCGCACCAAATAATTATCTTTTGTCTTTCACGAAGAAATAGTTACAGGGTTTATAAACTTTTCACTGAATGGGTTATCCCCCTTTATCTTTAATTTAATTACATACCTTTACACATGGTCTCATACCAAAATTACAAAATTTGATAGTGTGTTTACGCAATAATTAAACAGTCCCAAACGATTTCCAGTGAATAAAACTTATATATATCTTTTGTCTTCCATAAAGAAATAATTACAGGGTTTAAAATACTTTTCATTGAATGGGTTATCCCCCTTTACATTCACATGGTCTCATACCAAAATTACAAAATGTCATGAAAAATAGTATTTTTGGAATCACCATACCATACACACATAAGTGTCCTGTACAGGCAGAGAGGTGACCACACAAAACAACACAACTGCTTCACATGTTTATTTACAGATACAGATGGTAGTGTTTAGAATGTTTTTCCTTTGTTAAAAGGCCTATCGTGTGTAGCAGTATCAGTTAACAATAAGATTTTTTTTCTTTTTCTTCATTAAATGGCAATTGCTGTTCTTAGATTCTCATTCTTACGGTAGATTTTTTTTGTTTTTGTTCCTTTTGCATTTCTGTTTTTTCCAGATCGGCAAAAAGTTTTTTCTATTTGAAAAGTAATTAATTTCCTTAATCACGAAAGTATAAACACAACTCTGATTCTATAAACAAAAATCTGATTCTATGTGAGACAGAATTTAAGAAGTATAAACAAATATCTGATTCTATGTAAAACAGAATTTCTATTCAAACTTTGGATACGTAACTGTGTTAGTTTTTATGCCCAAAGTCTTTTCCTGGTTAAAAGTCAAATTATCTGTTAAATGGTAATACCAGTGTTTTCAGGGATTGTCCTGTCTCTAATTAGCGACAAAATTTGACCATATTCCCAATGAACTTTAGTACAGGTAGGTGGCAATTCCAAAATTACCAAGGAATAATGTTACCCTGATAGTGGCCGAAATTCCTCCTGTTTCTATCTTTTGTTTCTGTCATGGACAGTTCTTTCTCAAAGCAAGTTTGATTACTGATAAAAAACACACTATTTATCTGTTATGTCTTTTGATAACAGAGGAATAAAATGAAGGAAAAAAATTAAAAAAAAATTATCTATTGAATTAGCGTACTTTCAAAATCAACCTTAGACTATGCGATCTAATAACAAGATTGTGTAGGACTTAATTTGTGTATCAGAAAAGGGTAAGGGTGAATTTTGTACAAAGCTAACGTGATAAGACGAGAATCTAAGAATGACACTGCCTTGGCCTTAAGTGAAGTAGGACTGCTCTCTACACTTTATTTTTCAGGTGTGTACTTCCATCACAAAAAAAGATTGGAGCTATGTGATTGACTCTAAGTATTAATTTTTTTTCTTACATGTTCTTGGTATATAATATTCATGTATTATACAATATGTTGTTTTAAATGTTTTGTTGATGAACATTTTTTTTTTTTTTCAAACAAAACCTGACAATGACTGGATGGGCCATTTGTGTGCTTTTTTAGACACGGTGTTAAACATTAAATTCTTTCGTTATGAACATTTAACTGACTAACGTCTGTGGGTTCCCATCTTCACAAAGATATTCATTTGAAAAGAGAACTTTTGTGATGCTTTTAGGTTGAGTAAGGGTGTTGAATAAGATGTCAAGCTTACTGGTCTTTAGTTAACTGTATTTAGATCCAACAGGTATGGGAATTAATTTTAAGTAGAATGTAAATGATATGTGTGTAAGGATAGAGTTGTGATACTATAGTTTGCACAAGTTTAGAATTAAAGTGGTCTTTTAATATTTTTGCAAATCTTCTCAAATTTAATTCTTCAAAAAGATATTCAGACAGCTGAAATGCAAACACTGCACACCAGGCGTGACAATACACCGGGGGACTAAACATTTATCTTATGCCGTAATTGGACATGATTTGAAAAGTATCGTCATACACTGTCTAACTAGGTATTGTCATACACTGTCTAACTAGGTATTGTCATACACTGTCTAACTAGGTATCGTCATACACTGTCTAACTAGGTATTGTCATACACTGTCTAACTAGGTATCGTCATACACTGTGTAACTAGGTATTGTCATACACTGTGTAACTAGGTATTGTCATACACTGTGTAACTAGGTATTGTCATACACACTGTCTAACTAGGTATTGTCATACACACTGTCTAACTAGGTATTGTCATACACTGGGCGACGAAATGGGTGTCATACGCTGTGATTGGACAAGTATTGTCATACACTATCTAGTTAGGTATTGTCATACAATGTCTGACTTGGATTATAATCTGCACACTTTGTGATAAGTCAGTTCTGAGTTGTACTTTTTTGGATAACAAGTTGTCTCTCAAACTTGTGTTAGCTATGCCTGAAGTGTTATTTGAGGCTTACACATTATCTTGGTCCTGGTAAATAAGACCACCTAGCTATAGCTGGTGAATTGGATGTAGCCCAGGGGAGGTAACTCCTACACAGAGCTCATCTTTCCTTAAAAATATCCTAGTATGTCAGATTACAGATTAAAAAAACTCATTCATAAGCAGAGTGTGAAAGTGTCTGTATTTTTATACTGACAAGCTTGTCTATGCAATACTGTCTATTGACTTTATAAATTAGAGATTAGATTGAAATACGTACATAGGATGATTTGCACATAGAAGAAAATATCACAAAACATAAATGCTATTTTATTAGACATTTCTGTACACACAAAATCATAAACACACCAGAACTGAACACGAACATATACATGTGTATACTTGTTTTACTGACATTGTAATAAAACTTATGTTTGATAAGACTGTGACTAGTCCTGTCTCCTAATGTCAATGTTTTATTTTGTTAGCTTTTCCTCCTTCATGGTTAGTTTATCCCCTGCAATGAGGTTTGGGGAGTGGGAGGGTGTGTGTGGGAGGGTGTGTGTGTGTGTGTGTGTGTTACCAGTATATGGAATCAGGATCAGGTTGTCCTTCTATTTGTCAATAAAAACAATTTATCTACTCCTCTCAGAAGTTACTAGACTGATTTTTTTAAATGCAACAAAACCTTTCACACATCTCATCCATCACATAACAGCACATGTGTGGCGGCCATTTTTGTTTCCTCTTTAAGTAAAAGAGTTATGGGCCTTGATTTGTTAAGCCAACTAATTCCTTGTCAAGTTTACTACATATATTCCTTAAATATCAGATGAATTTTATCAAAATATAAAGTTGTTTAGACAAAGCACTACATGATTTATTCAGCTCAGTAATATTGCATTTAAACAGAAAGATGAAGAAATATAAAAAAAACCACCCAAACTTTAACAATGATAACATTTAAGAGGGAAAAGTGGCAATTTTAATAGGATCTGTTGCACAGGGGAATATAGGAAATCAAGATATCTCTATGCTACATATTAAAAGGAAAGAAAAGAATATTAAAGAGAGCTTTGTTTTGTAACAATGATAGCTAACACAGTGTGAAGGAGGTTGATCATACAAACTTATTATAACATTAGCAGCTCTTCTCAACAGCAGCATAACAACGCTGGATGTATCCAATTTTTGTGGATATACATTTTTTTTTAAAATTATTTATGTTATGACTTTAAACGCCATAAACGACATTTTTTTTCATGTTTTGTAAATTCTATTTTTACACAAAAGGTTTTTGACAGGAAGAATTCAACCAATGTAGAAAGAAAATCAGGTTAGAAATATTCTCACCAGTTGATAAACAGTGGTCACGCAGGTCAGATTTACCATTTTTTTTAATAGTTGATTTACACATGTCCACACCAAAAGTTTTATAGTACACTGTATTGGCAACAAATTGAAAAATATGTTGCACACAAATTGTCATAAAATTGATTTTCATAAAAACACAAAATTATCGTTCCAGGTATCGGGAACTTTTCAACCAGAGGTAAGAAATTCATGTTATCTTTTACACATTATATATACAACATAATATTTACTTTAATCTTGAAAAATCTGTTTGTTTTAAATCTGCAGTATTCTGAAAATTGACTTAAAATCATCAATAATTCCTTCATTTGGAATTTTGTTTATATACATTATTCAAACACATTTGGTGCTAAGTCACATTTGATAAGCCTTGCTAGGCAGTATACAGTATTTCAAAAAACATTTTTTTCAGGTTTGTAAATATATTGTATAAAGTTTATATAGCACAACCATTGAAATGTTTATATATACATGTACTGGTAAGTTTCAATAACTTAAGGATTGCTGCGCCACTGTCAGAAACAACAACTAGGCGTTGAAAACTTTTTTCCTGGCGTGAACGTATGTTTGATCAATCAGTTCTGAAAGGAAAACCATGAGAAATGATGAAGACGAAATTTAAACAGCACTATTCCGAGACTGAAGAATCAAACCCTAAAGCTAGACCTCCTGTTGCTCCAGTTCAGGGTTTTTGCCAGGTGTTTGTAGGCTCCGGTACATTTTCCCAATTTCAGTCTTTATTTTCCCAATTGGATTAAAAATCATGTTTATACAAGTTTCCAGTCGTTATATGTACAACGTTCATAGTGTCACCGTTCAGGAAGGAGCACTCGAAATAGATAACGAAAATTTGAAAATGAATAAATAAACAAAATCACCGAAAATTGATGTTTATCTATTGCTATAAATTTTAATGTAAGAAACAGTTAGAGGAAAACATTGCAAATCACATTGCAGGTATAATTTTCCCAAACCTGTACACGTGGGAACAATGATGATATTTCCCAATATTTGCCAAATGCCAGTGATATTTTCCCATTACCTGCTCAGGGGCCCTTTCCCAAAATAACTGGCAAAACCCCTGTAGTTGCCCCAGGACATTTGAAGTATTGAGGTCCAGAAGAGATGCAGTTACAGCTGAAACCAATTTACATCTGAGTTCTCAAGTGTTTTGCCTGCAGTGGAATGGGAATCCTTAACTCATTCACCCCTGAAGACACATTTGAACTCTTCCAATTCAAAGGTTGGAATAGTCCATTATGAAATTTCAGGGGTGAATGAGTTGAGCATGATCTGCGCTGTGTCAACTTCACCAGACTATGGTACTGAAGTCATTGAAATGTCGCACATAAACATTTCACTGGTCGTGCTATATGATCCTTTATGAACAAAGAGCACATACAAGTTTGAGTTTTACACATAACTTTCAGGTCTAGTTTGTGAACCGTAGAGGTTTCAAGGTTAAAATACTTTTAAAGTGTTGCTTAATCATGGTACTTTACACCCAAGTTAATTATTGGAGACCGGTTTCTGGAATTTATTTTGGTTTTGTTTTGGTTTAATTTTACAATAATATTAAGTTTAGTAACAGGTTCTGATTGGTTGACAGCCAAACCCAGTTGGACTTATCCTGTCACAGTGAGCCTTTCATTGTCTAGCCATATATGTAGAAAAATGTCTGGAGAAGCAAAGTTTCAAGTAGGGGACTACTTTAGGTTGCTGATTGTTGATTGTAACTGAAGTTACCATAGTATGCCAGTTGTGGTTGAAGATGATAAAATATTTGTCCACGATGTTGACACGTTTTAAGTAGAAACACAGTCTCATTTGATAAAGCGATGTACTCTAGTGACACCGATATGACTGCCAGAATTCCAATGTCTTTTTCCAGCTCAGATTAATTAAAAAACCAAACCACTAGGAATATATGGTACTAATTATCTGTCCTCCGTTTGTTGTGGTCAACTAGTCGGTAAAACGTCTCCCTAACTACCAGAACCAAGTTTTGGTAGTACCATCATTAGCCTATTGGTATCCAAGCATAGAGGCTGATGTTCCTTGGGTCTGAAGGGCAGGATTGCTGTCATCGCCTTTTCTGTAAAGCGACATCTCCTTCCAAACTGCAGACTGAGCCGAACCAAATCTGGGTAGTACCAATCTTAGCCTATTGGGATCCAAATTTATACAAATATAGAGGCTGATTGATGTTCCGCAGGGCTGAAGGACAGGATCCTTGTCAACTTTTCTGTAAAGCAACATCTCCAAAAACTGCAGACTGAGCAGAACAAAATTGTGTAGCCTATTGGGATCCAGTTATACAAGTACAGAGGCTGACATTCCTTGGGGTTGAGGAGCAGGGTCAAAAAGTTCACATCGGCTGAATTGTTTTTCGCTGCCATCACAACTACGGGGCAGATTTAAACCTAACTGTGGTGGTAAGGTGTTTAAGCCACAATAATCAACAGTTACACAAATGAAGGGGATAACCTTCCTGAGTGCAGTCTAGGTGAAGGGGATAACCTTCCTGAGTGCAGTCTAGGGGGGGG